>NC_081565.1:69782522-69790178 GCF_022355385.1 Mustela nigripes | reverse complement strand
GTATAACAGATGTGTGCCATGCACATTAAGATGTGCTATTTTAAATTTCCTGGAGCAGTACTTGCTAGAGACAGTCAATATGTTGGACTCATGATGCTTCTTAGTAATATGTACCTGGCTCTCTCCTCCTTTCTGCACCTGCTGTGCCACTGATTATACTGTAAGTAATGACAGCTTTGCTTTGGGAGGTTATGGATATGCTACAGATGGGGGCAACCAGTTTGTGAAGGTGTGTAAATTTCAAATTGCTAGTTGCAGCTCCTTGCAAGAAGGCCATGGGGAGCACGAGGGAGAGAACCCCAGTGGGAGTGACACCCAAAGCCGCAATAACTTCTGATGATTAACCTGCAATTTTTCACATCAGCTATTATGTATGTTTTTAGGATCATAGACAAAATGATTGCTTTGCTGGGTGGAAAATCTGGCGCTGTAAAACTATCTAATTTTCCTTACATGATATTATGATATGTCTGGTAACACTATTTGTAGCTAATACTTCCCTCTCTTCCTCTTCCTTCCTTTTTTCCCCTGTATTTGATCTACATTCCTTTCATCATTAATTTCCAAAGATTTCAGCCTGAAATGAGGATAGCTGAGTGGTATGGTAGCAGCAGTAGACCTCAGAGCTTTCTGTTCCAATGGTAAGAAATTTGTGCATGTGCAAGTGTGCATGTGTGTGTTTGTATCTGGTTAGGAGAGGATTCCTAGAGACCTAGAGTGATATTATTAGAGCTAGAATGAATTTAGAAAACTTGAATGTATGTAAGGACTGAGGCAGATAAAATAAACGGGTGACTGGGCCAGAGTAAGAAGGACAAGTCGGGCTCCTGGGTGGTTCAGTCATTAGGAGTCTGCCTTTAGCTCAGGTCATGATCCCAGAGTCCTGGGATCGAGCCCCGCATTGGACTCCCTGCTCTGTGGAAAGCCTGCTTCTCCCTCTGTCACTCCTTCTGCTTGTGTTCTCTCTCTTGCTCTTAAAATCTTAAAAAAAAAAAAAGGAGGGTATAGGGACTATGGTGGACCAGGCAGCATCCAGACAGCTCTACGATCATGGGTAGAAGGAGTGGTAGCCCAGTGCTGTGAGAGCTTCTTGTTTTTAAAAGAGAAACTGAAAATACTAATTTTATATGATATTTTCTGATATCTAAATATGCATAATTCATTTATATTTCTTTTTAACACTATGGATGCCATCTGCTATCAGGCCAAAAACCATGTTTGAGGACTAGATTGGCCTGAGGTGCAGTAGTTGGCCTATTGTGAGTTAGTCTATTGTCTTTATTTCACTAAAGAAAAGGGATTTGTGCAAGCTCATGGCATTGGTGAGGTTCAGAGCTGAAAAAAGAACACAGGTCAGGAGGCTTCCCATTCCTCTCACCTTCCAAGTCACCTATAGCAGGAGTTGTGTGGCAGGCACTAAACTAAGGTTAGGTCATAGCAAGCCCACAATGAGCTCACAGTCTAGCAGGGGTAACAGACAAACAATCAAATAGCTTTAATTCCTTGGGGTATGTGCCATCAGTAAGTAGCTACAGGATGCAGTGGCAACATAAGGACAAGTATCTTTTGTCAAGGAAAGAGTGGCATGGGTGGAGAATCAGGAATGAAACTGCAGAAATGGTGATGTTAGAGCTGAGTATTGGCACTTAAATATTTTATTAACAGTTATATGTTTTATTATTTTGCTTGTTTCTTTTACACAGGTTAAACAGCTGTTAGTGTGATTCTGATGAATTTGGGGAGGCAAAAATTAATAAAAACTTTCCTCATATTACCTTTTTTATTTAAAGTTCCCATATACCATCCTACCTCAGAAGTTTGGGGGAAGTTTGTTAAGGAATAGAGCAGGTATTAAGTCCTTTTTTGAAGATGAAGAAATTGCAGTCCTGAGAAGCTAAGTGTTGGCCTGGGATTACCTCATAGTATGTGTAGAGATAGAGCTGAGCAGATGCAAGGCTTTCTTGTTTGTAGCTGCTGCTGTTTACACTCTGGGTTCTGACTTAGTGTGGGCCACTTGATCTGGAAATGTCCTATCCATCCTATGCTGCAAACCCAATTCTGAGTTCTTGAACCCTCAGGAATCTTTGGTTCAGCTTTCCTGGGAAATTGCTAAGTCTGAGAGGATAATTTCTATGCTAGTGGTCAAAACTTCAGTTTCAGAAATGCTACTGTGAGGTCTAGTTGTTTCTCACTTTTGTGTCCCCAAACTAAGGAGATATTTTCTGCATTCTTATTTATGATAATGGTGGTGCCCAAGCACTTCTCTCTTGGAAGAAGGATTTGAAGAACTATCCTTACTGTTCACTGGAGATAAGGTGAGGACAAAGGTTTGGAAAGGCTCTGATTTGAAGTACAGGAACACTCAATCTTCCCTTGTATGACAGTGCAGCTTGTGCACTACAAAAGGGTCTGGACAAGAGGTATCCAGGCCCTGCTCCACACAGTTGTTGTCCTGCAGTGCTATGTGCAGTGTTGTGATGGGGTTGCAGTTGAAGGCAGAAGGTTGGTTAGAAGGCTTGGGAAATCCCACTTCTCACAAAAGACAATTTTTATTTATTTATTTATTTTTAAAGATTTTATTTATTTATTTGACAGAGATCACAAGTAGGCAGAGAGGCAGGCAGAAGAGGTGGTGGGGGGGGGAGCAGGCTTCCTGCTGAGCAGAGAACCTGATGTGGGGCTCGATCCCTGGACCCCGGGATCATGACCTGAGCTGAAAGCAGATGCTTTAACCCACTGAGCCACCCAGGTGCCCCCAAAAGACAATCAGTACAAATGAGGCACTTGTATTGACTGTTTACTTTGTATTTGCACTTTACTGGAGATGTATGTTTATGCTATGGTGAGGTGGTAATGGAATAAGAAAGATAGAGGAATGAACCAAATGGGTAAATTTGTTTTTAGGCCAATTTACTATGTTAGCTATTTGTCTTCACTTTCTCTGCATTAATGGAGGCATTAATGGAGGCAAAGAGTCCGTCTGGTGGAAAATCTCAAAAGTGGCTAAATGCATTATTTGTATTTGGCATTGGGTGTGTGTATAATGGTTTAGAAAATTAAAAAACAAATAAAGAAACCACTTAGTCAATATTCAACTTGGAAGGAACTGGAAAGCTGTACATTTTATCTACTCTGCTAAATCATATCTCTCTACTTCCTTCTCCCACAAAGCAGTTGTCTCTTAGGCAAGCACAAGTAATCCTTGCAGAGTGAACTAGTTTATCTCTCTCAATTTGCTCTTTGATTTTTTTCAAACTTTCCTGGAGAAATTACACTAATTAAATAACTTGTAATTAAGGGAATTTCCAGCTCTCTTTTCCAATTTCTGTTAGACTATAGCCTTTGGTTGGGAGTAAGAAAGAGTACTATTCATCTAACATACTTTTATTGAACACCTACCATGGGCAAGTTAACTTCTGGTGAATGCACATATAAAATGACCCAGGCAAACATGCAACCAACTGTATTGTGTTTGGACTCTAGAAGAAAAATGGGCTTAGACCATACCAGTTAGAGATTCTGGGATATCTAGTAATTTGATGTTATTAAAACCAGTATTTTAAAAAATGTTTAACATTTATTTAGCAGAGGCAGGATTATTCCCAGCCAGAATTTTTTCTTTTCTATTGAAATATACCATCAGCTTTAATGAGCAAGATCAATTTGTATGTTACCTTCATCCCATTTTATTCCATTGAAAGCCCTCTCTTACTGATTCTTGCTTTGGGCCACCACCCAACTGGCCCAGCCCTTTATTTTGCTCTCTAGAGAAGAATGGAGTTGGTGGAGACAGGGGAGGGAGACAGAAGAGGGAAGACTAATTCTGACTGGGGACTGAGCGAGGTCTCAAAGAATGAATAGCTTCTCAAAGTCAGGAAACTTAGGGCAAGGACAGGATGGATCTGTCAGGAAGAGTGCAGCAGGGCAAAAGCAGGCCCAGCAGGGTAAAAGCAGGCCCAACCAAGCTAAGAGGCTAGAACTGAAAACTGAAAGCAAGATTTCGGTATTCTCTGCCGATGGCAGAGACAGTCCTGATGAACTGTTTCTGCAGATTCAAAGGTCTTATTTCTACTGCGATACAGTTCCCTTCCCTCAGGAAGGGAAAAGGTTCAAGTTGAGACCAAGGGGATAAAGGGTCAAGCCAGAGTGCTTGTCTGGCTGGTGCTCATGATTATTCCTTTTAAGATATTCCTGTTCTTCAACACAAGTATTCTGGGCCAGCTTCTAGACTGCCCTAACACCCTTCACCTTGCTTTTCTTAAACAGCTACTCTTGAAAGGATGTGCCATCGGTGACTGACCCTGTTATTTTATTTTATTTTATTTCGCATTGCTGAATTAGGTAGTGGCACATCTTGAGGTTCTCTAAGGACAAGCTAGTTTAAGTTGGCTGTCTGTTAGGACAGCTACACTAATTAGGCTAATTTCGGAAGTTAATCAAAGGGCAAGGAAAGTACTGGGTCTGAGGGCTGAGAGGAAGTGAGGAAATGGGTTTGTTGGTTCTGTTTGAAGCAGAGGTTTTCTGTGTGAGAGAGCTCCTAGGGACACCAGAGAAGTTCTTCCTCTAGGTTGAAAATGCTTGGTGATGTAGGAATGCAGCCTTTTTTTTTTTTTTTTTTTTAAGATTTTATTTATTTATTTGACAGAGAGGGACACAGGAAGAGAGGGAACACAAGCAAGGGGAGTATGAGAGGAACAAATAGGCTTCCCGCTTAGCAGGGAGCCCAAGGCAGGGCTTGATCCTAGGACCCTGGGATCATGACCTGAGCCCAAGGCAGATGCTTAACGTCTAGCCACCCAGGAGCCCCAGGAATGCAGTCTTGAGGAGAATCTCTGTCAGACCACTATTCAGAATAATAGACACTATTTACATAATTATAAGTCCATTTTGACTTCTGGACCCTCACATTTAGAAACAAACCTTTATTTGTAACATTTCTTGGTTAAGCATTAAGTTTAGTTTGAACTAGAAACATAGTTTTAGCCTTATTCCCTGGCCTCAGATATAATACAGATACAGTAATTGAGGATATTTTGAAAAGAGGGCATTTAGAGGGAATATTTAAACATTAGAGTTACATGGGGTATTCCAGTCCAAATATGTAGGAATTGAGTTTTGTTCAGTCACACCCAATTTACTCTCACCTTTGATATTTTTAAGGACAAGTTACTAGCTCAGTATTTTTTTCAAAGGGTATTTGGTAGAACAATGAATTTTATATTTTTTAAAAATAAAACAAGCCTATGGCTAAATAAGTTTGGAAAATGTTTGCATTAAAGAGGTTAATCAGATTTTTCTTAAAAACATTTTTTATTTAAGTTCAATTAATCAACACATAATGTATTATTGGTTTAAGAGGTACACGCCTGGGATTCATCAATCTTCTATAATACCCATTGCTCATTGCCTCAAGTACCCTCCTTAATGTCGATCACCGGTTACCCCATCCCTCCACCCTCCTCCCCTCCAGCAACCCTCAGTTTGTTTTCTATGATTAAGAGTCTCTTAGGGGTTGTCTCCCTCTCTGGTTTCCTCTTATTTTATTTGCAGATTTATTTTTTTTAAATGCAGAGCTTATCAGAACTTTAAATATGGTAATAAGTTTTTTGAGTTTATAGGAAGAATATATGGTACTTTTTGTTTCCTATTTTATGGCAAACCAAGACCCACTGGACACAGTAAAGTATTGTTCTAGGTCACAATTTACATGTGTTTTCTTGGAGAAGCCACTTTACTACTGAACTGTAGTTTTATAATGTGCAGATTGATAAGAGAGCACTTGCGATTATATGAAGACCAAGTGAGGTCTTACAAACTATAAAGTGCTGGGCAGATGTCATTTATTATTAGTCTGCAGAATTTATATGTGAAAAATAGAATATCTTAAAGTTACTATTCAATGCAGTAAAATTTTCATTGTATTTTACATGTGTTTATTTTACAGGTGAGAATGAAGTTCAGAGAGTAACAGTGGAAGTTTGAGCTCTAAGCCAGTGTTCTTTTTCTTCCATGAAGTTAATAAAGGACATACTCTTAAGTGTTTCAAGACAAAGTTTATTTAATATAGATGCTATTATTATTATTTAATGCCTTTGGGGGGCTGGAGATAATTTACAGATATTACATCATAGCAAGTTTTAACAAAACAATTTTAAGGAACCAGAAATTACAAAAAATACAAAGAAATTCAGATATTATCACAGAGTAAAACTCAGCTCACAAATCCAGAAATTTCACAAGATATGTCAGTACAAATTGAAGGAATGTAGCATAATTGGACAATGAAAAATAAATAAAAGAGGAACCCTTAGCTCCCTGATTATTCTTGTAAAATGTTACATGTTTAAGCTACTTTAGATTGGGGACTGGGTCTTATGTCATATTTTGTGTTCTTCCAGCACCTGGAACAGTGCTTAGTAAGTTCTATTAAAACAAATTAAAGGACAGATCTGGTCCTGTGTCTGTGTTCCTGGAAAAACATAGTTTAAATTAGATTATCAGTAAGTGGGTTCATACCTAGTTGACAATGAGATTTGCAGTGATTCAATGTCAATAAGAGTATTAGTTGAAAGAAACTCCTCAGTGGTCAGTCTTTGGGCCGCTCTAGGGATCCATTCAGACTAATTCACTTAAAGAAGGAAAAAGAATCTCAATATTCAAGAGAGTAAATTATTTATTTATTTTTTGGAGTAAGTGTATAAGAAAAAAGAGCTAATTATCAAACATCATATACTCATACTGGGCAACAAAGCTTGCTGTTATAGAATCAAGACATTTAAGGTACAATTAATGGAATAAATACATCCTTGTCTCTAAAGGTGAACTTCTGAGGCCTTTGAATGTGTTATTTTCCAAGAACATGGGAAGCTTTTTCCAGAGCTGCACTCATTTATCCACCTATTTATATTAGACTAGGATAATACGTGTATGTTATTTGTCTTTGTTTGTAAAACTAATATGCTCCTATGTCATTGCCCTCATTGACATCATGGTGCTTTGTATGATATCAAATAATTCAGTTTTTGGAATAAGTTTTTATTACGCGATTTTCTGCATAATTAATAAGATAATTAGAAAACGAATGCTGTTTAGATCTGCTATTTAGATCCATATATGTCTATTTAAGTTTGAATGTAAATTAATTAAAATTAAAAGTTTAGTTCCTTGAATCTCACTGGCTAATTTTATTTTTTTCTGCTCTTTTTCTTAAAATTTAAGTATAATTAACTTAGAGTATTATGTTAGTGTCAGGTGTATAATGTGATTCAGTATTTCTATACATTTCTCAGTGCTCATCAAGATAAGTGTACTTTGATCCCCTTTATCTATTTCGCCCATCCCCCTACATACCTTTTCTCTTACAAACACTGTTTGCTCTCTGTATTTAAGAGTACACTTTTTGTTTGTTTTGTTTCTTAAATTCTGAATATGAGTGAAATCATATGGTATTTGTCTTTCTCTGACTGACTTACTTCAGTTTTCATTATATCCTTTAGGTCCACCCATGTTGTTGCAAATGGTAAGATTTCATTCTTTTTTATTTTTTTAAATTTTTTTGAATTTACTTATTTTTTTCAGTGTAACAGTATTCATTGTTTTTGCACCACACAGATTTCATTCTTTTTTATACATCACATCTTTA
Organism: Mustela nigripes; assembly: GCF_022355385.1. Taxonomy (NCBI): domain Eukaryota; kingdom Metazoa; phylum Chordata; class Mammalia; order Carnivora; family Mustelidae; genus Mustela; species Mustela nigripes. Next base: position 69,782,536 of record NC_081565.1, on the reverse strand, counting down.
TCCACTCATTTATG
>NC_081565.1:69777796-69779522 GCF_022355385.1 Mustela nigripes | reverse complement strand
TTCTGAATATATCTGTGATGTCCATCTGGTCCAGTGTGTCGTTTAAGGCCTTTATTTCCTTGCTGATCTTTTGCTTGGATGACCTGTCCATTTCAGTGAGGGGAGTGTTAAAGTCCCCTACTATTATTGTATTATTGTTGATGTGTTTCTTTGATTTTGTTATTAATTGGTTTATATAGTTGGCTGCTCCCACATTGGGGGCATAGATATTTAAAATTGTTAAATCTTCTTGTTGGAGAGACCCTTTGAGTATGATATAGTGTCCTTCCTAATCTCTTATTATAGTCTTTGGCTTAAAATCTAATTGATCTGATATAAGGATTGCCACTCTTGCTTTCTTCTGATGTCCATTAGCATGGTAAATCTTTTCCACCCCCTCACTTTAAATCTGGAGGTGTCTTCGGGCTTAAAATGTGTTTCTTGGAGGCAACATATAGATGGGTTTTGTTTTTTTATCCATTCTGATACCCTGTGTCTTTTGACAGGGGCATTTAGCCCATTCACATTCAGGGTAACTATTGAGAGATATTAATTTAGTGCCATTGTATTGCCTGTAAGGTGACTGTTACTGTATATGGTCTCTGTTCCTTTCTGATCTACCACTTGTAGGCTCTCTCTTTGTTTAGAGGACCCCTTTCAATATTTCCTGTAGAGCTGGTTTGGTATTTGCAAATTCTTTCAGTTGTTGTTTGTCCTGGAAGCTTTTAATCTCTCCTTCTATTTTCAATGATAGCCTAGCTGGATATAGTATTCTTGGCTGCATGTTTTTCTCGTTTAGTGTTCTGAAAATATCATGCCAGCTCTTTCTGGCCTGCCAGGTCTCTGTGGATAAGTCAGCTGCCAATCTAATATTTTTACCATTGTATGTTACAGACTTCTTTTCCCGGGCTGCTCTCAGGATTTTCTCTTTGTCATTGAGACTTGTAAATTTTACTATTAGGTGACGGGGTGTGGGCCTATTCTTATTGATTTTGAGGGGCGTTCTCTGAACCTCCTGAATTTTGATGCTCGTTCCCTTTGCCATATTGGGGAAATTCTCCCCAATGATTCTCTCCAGTATACCTTCTGCTCCCCTCTCACTTTCTTCTTCTTCTGGAATCCCAATTATTCTAATGTTGTTTCATCTTATGGTGTCACTTATCTCTCGAATTCTCCCCTCGTGGTCCAGTAGCTGTTTGTCCCTCTTTTGCTCAGCTTCTTTATTCTCTGTCATTTGGTCTTCTATATCACTAATTCTTTCTTCTGCCTCATTTATCCTAGCAGTGAGAGCCTCCATTTTTGATTGCACCTCATTAATAGCTTTTTTTATTTCACCTTGGTTAGATTTTAGTTCTTTTATTTCTCCGGAAAGGGCTTTTATATCTCTCGAGAGGGTTTCTCTAATATCTTCCATGCCTTTTTTGAGCCCGGCTAGAACCTTGAGAATTGTCATTCTGAACTCTAGATCTGACATATTACCAATGTCTGTATTGATTAGGTCCCTAGCCTTCGGTACTGCCTCTTGTTCTTTTTTTTGTGTTGAATTTTTACGTCTTGTCATTTTGTCCAGATAAGACTAAATGAAGGGGCAAGTAAAATACTAAAAGGGTGGCAACAACCCCAGGAAAATATGCTTTAACCAAATTAGAAGAGATCCAAAATCGTGAGTGGGGAGAAAGGGGATAAAAAGAGGTTCAAAAAGGAAGAAAGAAAAAAAAAAAAACAAAAAGAAAAGAAAAAAAAAAGA
>NC_081565.1:69775493-69777696 GCF_022355385.1 Mustela nigripes | reverse complement strand
GAAAAAAAAAAAAAAAAAAAACAAAAAGAAAAGAAAAAAAAAAGACAAGAAAAGAAAAGAATTTTTAAAAAAAGAATACACCTAAGAAAAATGTAAAAAAGAATAAATATATATATTAGATAAACTAGTATAAAATCATTAAAAAAAGAAAAAGGTAACAGTTAAAAAAAAATTTTACCCGAAGGCGAGAAAAAAAAAAAAATGAAAAAGAAAAAATTAAATTAACTGCAAGACTAAAAAAAATCACAGGAAAAAAGCCATGAGTTCCGTGCTTGGCTTTCTCCTCCTCTGGAATTCTGCTGCTCTCCTTGGTATTGAAACCGCACTCCTTGGTAGGTGAACTTGGTCTTGGCTGGATTTCTTGTTGATCTTCTGGGGGAGGGGCCTGTTGTAGTGATTCTCAAGTGTCTTTGCCCCAGGCGGAATTACACCGCCCTTACCCGGGGCCGGGGTGAGTAATCCGCTCGGGTTTGCTTTCAGGAGCTTTTGTTTCTGAGCGCTTTCCGTAGAGTTCCAGACGACGGGAATACAAATGGCGGCCTCCTGGTCTCCGGCCCGGAGGAGCCGAGAGCCCAGGGCCGCACTCCTCAGTGCGCGATCAGAGAACCGCGCCCAGTTACTCCCGTCTGCCTGACCTCCGGCTGCGCTCCGAGCTCACCGAGCCTGCGACCCGTTCAAGGTAACAGGGAGCTGTGAGCTTACTGTCGGCTCTGTCTCTGTAGCTGGCTTTCCCGTTCCAATACCCGCAAGCTCTGCGACACTCAGACACCCCCGATCCTTCTGTGACCCTGCGGGACCTGAGCCCATGCTGACTCCGCGTGGGCTTCGCCCCGGTTTAGCCTCTGGAGCGATGTCCCTCAGCGGAACAGACTTTTAAAAGTCCTGATTTTGTGCACGGTTGCTCCGCCGCTTGCCGGGAGCCGGCCCCTCCCCCCAGGGTCTATCTTCCCGTCGCTTTGGATTCACTTCTCCGCCGGTCCTACCTTTCAGAAAGTGGTTGTTTTTCTGTTTCCAGATGTGCTGTTCTTCTTCTCTTCGATCTGCCGATGGATTTTCAGGTGTTTGCAATCTTTAGATAAGGTATCTAGCTGATCTCCGGCTAGCTGAAGCAGTCTCAGCTTGCTACTTCTCCGCCATCTTGACTCCTCAATCACATCTGGGTCTTTCATCCATTTTGAATCTATTTTTGTGCATGGTGTAAGAAAGTAGTCCAGTTTCATCATTCTTTTGCATGTTGTTGCCCAGTTTTCCCAACACCGTTTTTTAGAGACTGTCTTTTTCCCATTGGATATTCTTTCCTGTTTTGTCAAATATTACTTGGCCATATGTTTATGGATTTATTTCTGGGTTTTCTATTCTGTTCTATTGATCTGTGTCTATTTTTGTGCCAGTACCATACTGTTTTGATTACTACAGCTTTGTAATATGATTTGAAGTCTATAATTATGATATCTCCAGCTTTGCTCTAGTTCTTTGAAAAATGGTGTTGGTATTTTGATAGAGAAATGCATTAAATCTTTACATTGCTTTGAGTAAGACAGACATTTTAACAGTATTTTTTCTTCCAGTCCATGAGCATGAAATGTCTTTCTGTTTCTTTGTGTGATCTTCAATTTCTTTCATCAGTGTTTTACAGTTTTTAGGACATGGTGTTTCACCTCTTTGGTTAGATTTATTCCTAGGTATCTTATTATTCTGGGAGTTATTGTAAATGGGACTGTTTTCTTAATTTTTCTTTCTGCTGCTTCATTATTGTTGTACAGAAGTACAATTGATTTCTTCATATTGATATTGTGTCCTGTGACTTTACTGAATTCATGTATCAGTTTTAGCAGTTTTTTGGTGTAGTCTTTTGGTTTTCCTATATATAGTATCATGTCATCTGCAGATAGTGAAAGTTTTAGTTTTTTCTTATTGATTTCGATTCCCTACTTCTTTTTGTTGTTTGATTGCTATTGCTAGGACTTCCAGTACTCATTATTGTTGTACAGAAGTACAATTGATTTCTTCATATTGATATTGTGTCCTGTGACTTTACTGAATTCATGTATCAGTTTTAGCAGTTTTTTGGTGTAGTCTTTTGGTTTTCCTATATATAGTATCATGTCATCTGCAGATAGTGAAAGTTTTAGTTTTTTCTTATTGATTTCGATTCCCTACTTCTTTTTGTTGTTTGATTGCTATTGCTAGGACTTCCAGTACT
>NC_081565.1:69728654-69775483 GCF_022355385.1 Mustela nigripes | reverse complement strand
ATGTTAAATAAAAATGGTGAGAGTGGACATCCTTTTCTTGTTCCTGACCTTAGGGAAAAGCTCACAGTTTTTCCCCATTCAGGATGATGTTAACTATTGGTTTTTCATATATAACTTCTATTATGTTGAGGTATGTCCCCTCTAAGGCCATTTTGTTGAGGGTTTTTTTTTTTTTAATCATGAATGGATGTTGTACTTTGTCAAATGCTTATTGTATCTATTGAAATGATCATATCATTCTTATCCTTTCTCTTATTAATGTCATATGTCACATTGATTGATTTCTGAATATTGAACTACCCTTGCAACCAGGAGTAAATCCCATTTGATCCTGGTAAATGATTTTTTAAATGTATTGTTAAATTCAGTTTGCTAGTATTTTATTGAAAATTTTTGCATCTGTGTTTATCAGGAAGTTGGTCTGTAGTTCTCTTTTTTAGTGGTGTTTTATCTAGTTTTGCTATTATGGTAATCCTGGCATCATAGAATGAATTTGGATATTTTCATTCCTTTTCTGTTTTCTTGAATAGTTTAAGAAGTGTAGGTATTAATTCTTTAAATCTTTGAATAATTTGCCTGTAAAGCCATCTGGTCCTGGACTTTTGTTTGTTGGGAGTTTTTTGGTTACTGACTCAATTTCTTTGCTTGTTATTATTCTGTTCAAATTTTTAATTTCTTCCTGTTTCAGTCTTGGTAGTTTATATATTTCTAGAAATTTACACATTTCTTCTAGATTGTCTAATTTGTTGGCATATAGTTTTTCATAATATTCTCTTATGATTGTATTTCTGTGGTGTTGGCTGTTATTTATCCTCTTTCATTTGTAATTTTATTTATTTGAGTCTTTTCTCTTTTTTTTTCTTGTTAACTCTAGCTGGAGGTTAATCAACATACTGATTGTTTTTAAAGAACCAGTCCCTGGTTTCATTGATCTGTTCTATTGTTTTTGGTTTGGTTTGGTTAGGTTTGGTTTGGTTTCTATGTCATTTATTTCTCTCTAATCTTTATTATTTCCTCCTTTCTGCTGTTTTAAATTTTGTTTGTTGTTCTTTTTCTCGTTCCTTTAGGTACAAGGTTAGGAAGTTTATTTGAAAATTTTCTTACTTCTTAAATTAAGCCTGTATTGCTATAAACTTCCCTCTTAGAACCACTTTTGCTGCATCCTAGAGGTTTTGGACTGTTGTTTTCATTTTCTCTTGTTTCCATATTTTTTTTTATTTCTTCTTTTATTTCTGATTGACCCATTCATTGTTTAGTACACGTTATTTAACCTCCATGTATTTGTGGTCTTTCCAGATTTTTTTTCTTGTGGCTGACTTCTAGTTTCATAGTGTTGTGGTCAGAAAAGATACATGGCATGACTTTAATATTCTTGAATTTGTTAAGACTGGTTTTGTGGCCTAGAATGTAACCCATTCTGGGGAATGTTCCATGTGCACTTGAAAAGAATGTGTATTCTCCTGTTTTAGAATGGAATGTTCTGAATATATCTGTTCAGTCCATCTGTTCCAGTGTATCATTCAAAGCCATTGTTTCTGTGTTGTTTTCTGTTCAGATGATCTATCTACTGATGTAAGTGGGGTGTTAAAGTCCTCTACTATTATTGTATTACTATTGATTACTTTATGTTTATTACTAATTGTTTTATGTATTTGGACAAAAAGCTATTTAAGCTCAACAGTGAGCAGCTGATTAATAAATAGACCAAGATCTGAACAGATACATCACCAAAGAAGATGTAGAGATAGCAAATAAGGATATGAAAATATGATAAATATCATGTCATCAGAGAATTACAAAATAAAATGATGAGTTCCACTATACACACCTATTATCATGGTCAAAATCCAAAAATACTGACAATACCAAATGCTGGATGTGGAGAATTGGAACTTTATTCATTGTTTGTGGGAATGTAAAATGGTGTGGCCACTTTGGAAGACAATTTGACACTTTCCTAAATAAAACTAAACATTTCTTGTGATATGATACAGAAGTCACAATCCTTGATATTTACCAAAAGTAGTTCAAAATTTATGTTCACACACAAATCTGCACATTGATGTTTATAGCAGCTTTGTTTATAATTGCCAAAGGTTGGAAGCAACCAAGATGTCCTTCAGCAAGAATGTGTATAAATCAACTGTAAATGAACTGTAGTTCATGCAAACAGTGGACTACTATTTACTACTAAAAAGAAACAAGTGATCAAAGCTATGAAAAGACATGGAAGAACTTTATATGCATATTATCAAGTAAAAAATGTCAATCTGTAAAAGCTACATACTATATGACTTTAACTATGTGACATTCTGGAAAATGCAACATTAAGGAGATAGTAGAAAGGTCAGTGGTTGCCAGGGGTTAGGAGAGAGAGGGAAGGATGAATAGGAGAACAGAGGATTTTTAAGGGAGTGAATCTACTCTCTATGATAGTGTAATGGGAATAGTGTCATTGTGTATTTGCCAAAACCCATAGAATGTACAACAGCAAAAGCAAACCTTAATGTAAACTATGGACTATAGGTGAAAATGATGTATGCATGTAGGCTCATCAGTTGTAACAAATGTACCACTATAGGGCAGGATGTTGATGGTGGGGGAGGTTATGCCTGTGTGGGGTCAGGGGTTATATGAGAACTCTCTGTACTTTCCACTTAGTTTTTTTTTTTTTTAACCTAAAACTTCTCTAAAAAGTAAAGTGTATTTAAAAAATACCTTCAGCTTTTTTGGGTGTAGATTAATCAAGATATGTTGGAAAGGTTAACTTAGCAATGACTGGCTCTAGGTCCAGTGTTTTTTTTTTTTTTTTTTTTTTGATCTACACTGAGGGGTAATGTTTTATTCAGTAGAGTTCTAGGTATCTTTGGATCTGCTAACCATTGCATTTGTTTTAAACTCCTATATGACTCTGGGCATGTAGCAGAAGAAATTTGGGTAAAAGATAGACTCTCAACCAAGAAGAAAATGGTTACATAGCTTAAACATCTTTTTTACTTTATAAACTCTCACTATATTAAACTACCTTGTTTGAAATGTATTGTTAATGGCCTTTTTCCTCCCACAGTTGAGGGTGGGCAGATTATTACCAGGTCACACTGACTTTGAAACAGGGCATACATTGTGGAAAAGCCCCACTGAGTTTATTATTAATCCTGTATATAATAGAGGGGGAAAAAAAACCCAAACAAAAACCTCTACACAACTCTGACCCTTTGTTTCCTATTCGCATTATTGTTTGTTGCGGTGTGCCGCTGCCTGACCTGATGTAAATGCCAAGTGCACAGCCCCTTCTTTGAATTTAACACTGCAACCATAAATCGCTTGTCCGTTTATAAATAAAATAAAATGTGGGATATGATGGAGTTTGAAAGAGCATACTGTCTGCAACTCTTGGATCTCATTCTCAGTGCAGATGTGCCAAAGCTGTTTGGCAAAGTATAAATTGAACTGGATGGTAGGGCTGTTCACAGCCCTCTGGGGACAGGTGGGCTGGGTACTTGGCTGTGATCACCTCAGAGCATTAGAAAATGGCAATTGCCTGAGACTTTTCATGTTTTCTCCTGAAGCATTATTCTTTTCCCCTTTGATCTGAAATAGCCAGGAGTACTACTGATTGGAAAAACAAAACAAAAAAAAACCACAAAGACTTGGAAAGTATCATATTCAGAGAGTGTGTAAAAAAGAGATGTCTTTCTTTTCTAAAGGGATGGATATAAAGAGAAAGTTTATTTCTCATTAAGGTAGACTCAAAATTTTATTGAGTCTGGAAATGCTAAGAGGTTCATGAAGATTAAATTCCCCCTTAGTTAAGCTACCTCTTTCTAGATGAGTAGTTTTTCTATAGAATTAAAGCAGAACACACAGCCAAATTAGTTATTGAACAAGAATGGTGTTAAAGTAACTTAAGAGATGGTGTTGTGTCCTGGAGAGACATGGGTGCCACTTCTAGTTCTGAACTGAGAGGGACACTTAATTTCATAGCCTCTGGTGCCTTCTTTGGGAAAACTGGGAAGAGAGGAAGGTCAAGTAGGGTTAGTCTGTGGTCACCAAAGTTCCCCTGCTTTCAATTTTTTATTGTTTTGTGAAAACAAACCAGGACAGAAGGGGTCAACTTTGGATATCCTTTGAAAAATCTTCTATAGGTTTTTCTGTCAACTTAGAGTAGGGCATCTACAAGACCTATTGACCGTCCTCTGTCTGCTGCATTCTATGGAATAAACAGTCCACATAAGAATTTTGGCTCTACAGCCCAGTGTGGGATAACATTTTGTAGTTTAAAAAAGCACTTCTGGGGCACCTGGATGGCTCAGCTGGTTGAGTGATTGAGTATCTGTTCATTGTTCTGGGATCGAGCCATGAATTGGTCTCCCTGCTCAGTGAGGAAACTTCTTCTCCCTCTCCCTCTGCTGCTCCTCCTGCTTGTGCTCTCTCTCTGCCAAATAAATAAAATCTTTGGGATGCCTGGGTGGCTCAGTTGGTTAAGCAGCTGGCTTCGGCTCAGGTCGTGATCCCAGCATCCTGGGATCGAGTCCCACTTCGGGCTCCTTGCTCTGCAGGGAGCCTGCTTCTCCCTCTGCCTCTGCCTGCCATTCTGTCTGCCTGTGCTTGCTCTCCCCCCCCCCCCGATAAATGAGTAAAATCTTAAAAATAAATAAATAAGTAAATAAAATCTTTTTTAAAAATTTTAAAAAATAAAAAAATCACTTCCACACATATGATTCTTTCAAAAATCCTCTGAAATGGGTGTATTGTTGTCTAGTACTTATAAATGAGGAAAATATTTCATAGAGACAAAATGTGCTTGCCCAAACCATGTAAAATGATCCCAGGCAGTCATGGACTATTAGTTCTAAGTATAGCTCTAGGAATAGAAAAGACCTGGATTTGAATCTTCACTCTGCCACTTATTCTTTTTGTAATCTTGGGCAAATTATTTAATCTCAGTTTCTGTATATAAAAGAGATCATAATACTCAAGCAATATTTTAATGTATGTGGGAAAGAGCAAAGGAATATTTTTATATAATATATGAAAAATGCTTTTTGGACAATAACATTTATGAAATAAATTCTTAAAAGTGATAGTTATAATTATTACTTTGTTATTAAGTGGAGGCTCCATGCCTTCTGATTCATGATCTTTGTACTATACCTAGCAACCTAGCATCTATAGGTAGCGGACATTTTTTATGATCTTGATCACATTAATATCTGGAGATAAATTCTCCAAAGTGTCAGTTTATGACTTTCCTGGCCATGTGTATCAGGACCTGCTGGGAGAACTGCCGTCACCTGCTACTGAATGGAGTGAAAATAGGCCATAGAACAGTCTAAAAGAAATAGAACCATCTTTTCCACACTTCTCAAGGGAAGAAAAAAGAAAAACCAACCAACCAATCAACCAATCAATCAAACATCCCTGTTTCCTTAAAAAACATATTCTTTTTTTTTTGAAAGATTTTATTTATTTATTTGACACAGAGAGAGAGAGAGAGATCACAAGTAGGTAGAGAGAGAGAGGGAAGCAGGCTCCCTGCTGAGCAGGAAGCCCGATAAGGGCCTGGGTCCCAGGATCCTAAGACCATGATCTGAGCCGAAGGCAGAGGCTTAACCTGAGACACCCAGGCGACCTTACAAAATATATTCTTATAAAACTAACAGTTTATTTTAAATGTTTTTGGAACAAAAATGTAAATAAGGAAGAACTTAACAAAACATAGTGAATATGTTTCTATCCCTTATAAACAAAGACTGTTCACCTAGTGGTATAATTTATTTGTTTTCTTTTTAGGGAATAATTGTTACTGGTCATAGTTCATTCTTGTTGGTCACAGTTATTATCAGCTATAGGTATAATTCAGTATCCTAAAGATATGGGCATTAACTCCCACTACTCCTAATTATTAGTGACTGTTTCATAGGCTTGAGAGAGTGAAGGAGAGTGGGAACACATAGTACTGAATGGCTAATGGCAGTTTTTTAAAAGGCTTAGATTTTCTCTCAGACTGCAAAGGAAAAAACCACAAAGTCTGAAAATGAAGCTCAGGTCTTAGAGTTGAAAGCCTGGTTCTAGCCTGTTATTGTACTCTGTTACCTTGGCTAGGACACTTATTTTCTTTCAGCCTCAGTTTTCTAATCTAAAAGTCACAGAACTGGGCCTAATGCTTTCTTCAGACTGATTCTTTATTCCTAAAGTCTCTTGATTTAAGGTTCAAAAAAATAGTGCTTATCAACTTCATAGGGACTACTCAGAGTTCACTTCTATGGCTGTAGATGACTCCTGCTGTTCTTTAAGTCTTTGCTACCAAAGGCAACATCCTGGACACTATATCAGTTTACTATTGTCACAAAATATGTTGCATAAAAATCATGTCAAACTCAGTGGCTAGTGCTATCAGTATTTATTCTTACAGATCTGCAAGTTGATTGAAGGTTGACTGAAAGAAGCTGATCTTGGCTGGGTGGCTTTGTTGTTCTTGGCCGAACTCACTCAGATGTCTGGTGGTCAGTTGACTGATGTAAGCTGGGCTCAGAAGGGCAGTTGAGCCCTATTGGCCAAGTTTCTCATCCTCTCTCTGGAGCCAGCTGGCTAGCAGGGGCATGTAGCAACAGAGGTACAAGAGAGAAGGCCAGCCAGGCAAGGGTTTTTCAAGCCTTTGGTCACAGTACATTTGCTAACATCCCATTGGCCAAAGTAACTCATATAGTCAAACCCCAAACCAAAGCAGGGAAATATATTCACTTCTTAGTAGTAGGATGGTTACAAAACCACATAGTAAGGGCAGAAGGATTGGTCCATTGATACAAACTATTAGATTCCATCCTCCTTTTGGAAACAGGAAACTGCACTGTTGTTTCCCAAATACATTTGCACCAGTTGGTCTCAGGAAGATATTTCCGAGAAAATTACCTGTTTCTTGGGGAATGGAGAGTCTGGGTCTATCTTCCTTGGGGATCATTTTTCCTGCAAATCATAGATCATTGCTACTCAAAGTGTGGTTCAAGGGCTGGCCGTATCAATAACTACTGAGAGCTTGTTGTAGTATATTTCTGGGCTCCATCTCAGAGCTATTGAATCAGAAACTTGGGGGTGAGGCCCAGGAATCTGCATTATAATAAACCCCTTAGGTAATTCTTGTGCTCCCTAAGTTGTAGAAATACTGGAATAGATAAAATCTTTGCTGTGGTATTCCTGGTAGCCTCATTCCTATGTCACCTTGCTTTCTCTTGCTTTACTGAATTGCCATCATTTGTTACCTGGCTCTGCTGTTGGATGTTTCAGGATGACAGCTGATACCCCAAAGTGGTAGGCTTCTTCCTATTTCTATTCCACCCTGAGTCTGGACTTCTACATGTGGAAAACTACAGAACAGATTACTACCTACCTAGTACACTAAGGCTTCATTTCAAGTGTAGAAAATTAAGAATAGGAGGTCACAGACTTATGCAAATTTTGGCTTTTAATTCTGCTCAATAGATACATATTCGCCAGTAAACATCACATTTGTGCTGCCTTATCAAGTACATCGATCATTCAACTTCACAGCTAGAGGTGAAGAGGATAAAAGCCACTTATTAATTCTTCTAAGTGAGAATCATATTTCTGTGGTTGCAAAATTATTGGAAAGGTAGAAAAGTGTTGTTCCCCTTTGTCAGGGGAGCTCCTGTCTGGGACGGTGTCAGTCTTCTTAGTAGTTTTATGACTCTTCTGAGATGAGAGGCTTCACATCTTGTTTCGTTATAGCAATTAATATAATTATATCTTATATCAAAAATAGAATACAAAACAATATGATATGTGATATAATGACACCTAAAGAGAGATACTGCTTCCTCTTTCATATCTCACTTTGAGATAGCAGAACTGGCTTTATAAAGTTTAGTATCAGCACTTAACATCTCTAAGATGAAAGTGTCTAAAGTGTCATAACTCAGCACAATTGTATGTTAACTGTACACATTGTGTGTAATGGGAAAAAATGAGAGGAAATAAAGGGAAAATAAGTGATTGTTCACATGATAGAGGAAGATATTATCCTTCTAATTCCTTCTTGAACTGTATGTGTGATGTCCTGTGTTTGTGATACAGCACAGAGAGTCATTGCTAACAATGAATAACGTTATTGGGATGACAGCAGTTGAGTGCAAAATAAATTTGAGTTTTGACAAACCTGGAAGACATACCTAACATGAAAAACATATAATACATCACCATGGCCAGTTGCACCTATGGCAATGAAGATACCAATACTGACTGAGAGGCTCATCTGTTCATTTGATTGTATCTCATGATTTAAATCTCTCTAAAGGTGGAAGGTGTGTGAAGGAGCTAGTTTGCTCTGATTGATGGTGTAAAGAGGGGATTTGGGCCTGCTTCTCATGTGTATGTAAGGAATAAGCTTCTCTGCATTATAATGGACTTTATTATGAGAGATCATAAATGGTTGAATTCTAAACAAGGAGAAGGAATGGAAGAGCCTTGAAAGCTTTGAAAGTTGCTGTGTTAACACACAGCCAGTTACAGATATCTTTGCCAGTGTTGCTGTCACTGTTTATTTGATGACCTGATCCTCTATGGAAGAATACTTGGAACCACACTTGATTCTTCCCTTTTCTCTCACACCCAAATCAATGCGGCCCGAGAACTTCCTTCTCTCAATGTTTCTAGAATACTTCCTTTTCTCTTCATTCTTGTTCCCATTGCCCTAGTCCAATCCTTGCTCACTTTATTCTATGCTGGAGCTACCTAATTGGTCTCCCACCTCCAGTATTGGATGTCCTTTGCAGTTACCATCAGTGATCTCTTTACTCTTTGAATCATGATCTCTTCCATCATGCACTATCTATCACTACAGCAGTGTTTTCTAAAAGGAGTATTCAGGATAACCTGATGGATTACAGAAAGAAATGTTAGGATACACACACACACTCAAACATGCACAATTCTAAAGAAATAAGAAATTAATATATATTACCATTTAATATTAATATAGGGAGTAACACTGATACCTGTATTCTGTCTGTGGGTCATATTTGGAATTGAGGTAACCAAAGGAGACAGAGGAAATTCCACAACACAGACTGATAGAAAGCAAAACCCTTGTGAATCTGCTTACTGACTTACACATATTGTCATCTGATTTTGACCATATTAACTCCAAGAAAAATGGAAAGGAATAATGACAAGGACAGAACTGGAACTTTGCCTTCTCTTTGTATAAGCTCTTTATTAGTCACATTGTGAGGCAAAAACAATCGTGACCTAATTAGATCTTACAAAGAATAAGCCAAAACTAAATAGAAATTATGAAGAAGATTATTCAAATTATTAACAAAGAACCTCTTCCATAGTATATTCTATGCCTTGAGATATTACCTAATGATAGTTGTAGATATGTTTAATAAATACAAGTCATATTTGTATATGTAATTTTTGAAATGAACAACGAAAAACTAGTTCACTGAATAAACTGGGCTTCTCCGTGTGGTTTTGCCAAACCATCACACCCCTGCCTAGCCCTAGTCTAATTTATCTTCTGTCTACTCCTGTATCTCACTTCACTTTGCAGATGCTCTGAATTATTTGTAGTTTCCTAGACACTCCATGCTGTCTTGACTCTTTCCTTGGCCTGAATGCCCTTTACTCATTCTTCTTCTAGTTCAAATGTGATGTGTCCCTTAAGACTGACAGCTCAGGGGCTATTCTGGTAAGATGTTATTGCCTAATGTAGTGTTTGCCAAACCCGGCTGGGGAGATTTAAAAATACCTGTTTCTCAGGTCCCATCCCTAGAAATTCTGATTATTTCCAGTGGTCCCCAAATGATTCCAATATACCTGACTCAGTTCTAGCATCCATCACACCGATTTATAGTGATCAGTTTATATGCTTGTCTGGCAGGTGTGAGAATTCAGAGGGCAAGAACAATGTTATTCTTTTCTGTATTCCCAGTGCTTAAGGCATTATATGGCTCTTAGTGGATAGCCTATGAATTATTATTGAGTGAGATTAGTGATTCTCAACCTTAACTGCACATCAGAATCACTCAGGGAGCTTTAAAAATATTCAAATCTGGTGTGGCTTAAGGATTGGGATTTTTTTTTTTTTTTTAAAAAGCTTGCCATGATTTCAAAGTTGAGATCCAAACTGAACTCTCTCTATTGATCTTAACCAGTCAATCAAACAATCAGAATTTTCAGGAACAATTCAAAGCTGAAGTCCCAGCTCTGCACTAATTAACTGTGTGATTTTGGACATGTCACTTAACCTTTCTGAGTCTCTGTTTCCTACCCTCTAAGACTTTTTGTGTGTAAGTGGACTTTATTCCTTTAATTACCATAAATTTTAGAAATATCTGTATTTTGGGTAAAAATAGGTCTTTAAAATATATCACACATCCCTCATTTCTTAAACATAAAGATGAACATTATTTGCCTTTTCTTGATGTCTTAGGATTATTAATATATAATTCCCTATTGCACTGTCTTCTTACATCGTATTAACTTTCCGTGCCATTCAATCATGACTTTATTTGCCCCAATGCTAAATCGTTACAGACTGCTATAATTTCTAATTCCCATGCATGACTTTATTTTTTTCTTGCTACCAAGTTATTAATAAGTACTTCATGCTGCTTCATTGTGCATGCCCTCCCCTACCAGTGTTTCAGCTTTCATCTTGCTGACTGTATGGTGGCATAGGCTGGGATGAGAGACCTATGTCTAAAGTGATAGCAATTACAGAATGATGCGATCACTATACTACAGTGCAGGGCATAGGAGTTGAAGTAAGACTGAGGTTCAAACCTAATTGACAGCTGCATCCTTCAGTATTCTCTTATGCTAAAAGGGTTATGAGATACTACTTGCAACATGTTAGGGTAATATTTAGCAGCACCAAACACTAACACAGTTTAGCAACAACAATCAATAGTAATACCTAATGGTTATTAAATGATCATTACGCAGGAGCTGTGCCAGACACTTTATACAGATCAACTCATTTAGTCCCCACAAAAGCCTTATTAGGTTGTATCTCCCATTATTCTCATGTTACTTGTTAGGAAACTAAGATGAGAGAGGTGAACTCACTTGCCCCAGGTTGCATACCTTTGTTCACCAAGGTTATGCACCTGGCCAGACATCACTTGTGCAAAGTGCTTTTTTCCAACATTCCCCGGCTTCAGCCAGAGTTCAGCAGGGATGGTAAGCCCTCCTTGATCTTTTCTCTGCCTCAGGACTGGCTGTTCTCTTTCTACCTGGGCCTCTGCTAAGCACATAGAGAACAACATCTACAGTGATGTTCTGGTTGCCCTTTAAAAACTCAGAATTGTCATTTGACAATGAGTTACTCAAGGCAGGGTCCGTGCTTAGTCATTTCTCTAACCTCGTGGCTAGAAAATCATCCAGTTAATGCCAAATGTTCTGAGTGTGATGAAACTTTAAGTTAAAATCAGTTTCCATATTTATTTCCTTCTATGTTCTAAAAAATTACTTTACATCTCTTCAGTTCTTGGCATTATAAGAAATTGAGGGAAGTTGGGATACCAGAAAGGAATAATCTGTCAGGAAACAATGTCATTCACATTTTTCACTGTGAGATTCTACTGCTCATATAAGATGTTTAACAATTCTGGGAGTAGGAGAAGCTCTTAAACAGGTGTTTTCCAGTCTTTGGCCTTGATCCTTTGACTGGGGAGGAGAGGTGAATGGGGAGGGAAAATCAAGAACATAACTTAGGAAGCTACTGTTTGAGACCATACTGTATTTTAGAATTGCTATGCACCACCACTTGAGCCCCAGATGTGTGAAGTAAAATAGTCTGCAGCTGGAGACTTGAATGACAGCAAGATATGGCTAACTGTTTTAGGGGGTGTAAAGTCCTCTTGATAGATCAATCCCACATTGGAATGATATAACATTTTCCCCATATTTTCAGTTGGAAAGCTAGAGTGGCAGAAAGGAGGCTGATCCCACTTGCTCCCTGTTGTGAATAAGGGACGAAGCAGGAAACATTAACTGTATAAAGGTGAGTTTTGAGAAGTGATATGTTCAGTTATTTTGTTTTCCCTTCCTCTCTCGTACTTCCTCCTTCTGTCCCTCCCTCTTATACTTTCTCCACCAAAATAATTAAATGCAAAAGCTACTTGAGTGCAATGACACACATTTAAATCCCCAAGAGTCAGGAACTGTAGAACTCAAAGTCCTTAGGGGGATGTTGACTTTACCACTTTTATATCATTACAGTAAGCTAGTCACTTAATAGCCTAATTTGTAATCACAAATACCGTGGGAAATTTTGCTATGGCAACCTCTGGTTTCGGTTTTCCTGACCTCGTTAGTGATTTTTGAATGTTGTAACTTTCAGAAATACATAATTTTAGCATTTAGCAGTCCACATCACTGGCAGATTAAATGACTTATTATCCACATTCTTCTCAGCTCTATACCCTTCCCAATATATGATAAACTTGCCAAAATCTAATGAAGGCACATCTATAAAGATGAGATTAAATAACACAAACTGTGCTGTTCTCATTTGTTTAACTGCTTTGTACGGTCTGATGAAGGTGTGTGTATATGTATGTGTGTGTATATATACACACACAAACACACACATATTTTTAAGATTTTGCTTATTTGAGAGAGAGATAGTGAGAGAGAGTGTGAGAGAGTGAGCACATGAGCCAGAGGAAGGACAGAGAAGCAGACTCCCCACTGAGTGGGGAGCCCTGGAATCATGACCTGAGCAAAGGTAGACACCAGGTGCTCTAATGAAGGTATATTTTTACCTAAAGGATAGAGATAGAGAGCCTTGAATTATCCAGTGCCAAAAGATTTTGTTTAGGATAAGTTCCTAAAATTTAGTCAACTGAGTCAATTGAATACACGAAGAACCCCAATCAGTGTGTCCCTACTCTTTGTCCTGTGGCTTTGTAGCGCCTTCTCCCTCTGACAGTGGGCTTGATCATGTGACTTACTTTGGTCAGTGATTTGCTTTAGCAAATGGGATGCAAGCAGAGGATTGGTAAGCACGTGAGATTTTCACATTTCTCTTGAGAACATGGCTGGGTTACCCTTCTGGATTTTCAAAAGACCTAATCATCCCAACTAGGGCCTACCTAGATGAACCAGTCCCCAACCCACACACTGGCTGACGGTGTGCACACGTGCACATACACACCTGAGCCTGGCTGAGATTACCCAAACCTGGCCAGGTCAGCAGAACCACCCAGATCCTGTAGACTCAAAACAAATAATAAGGTAATATCGTTTCAAGCCAAATAGCTTTGGCATGTTTGGAGATCAACATTATTGTGGCAATAGATAACAATAAACTTTCTAACATTGGAAAATGAGTTGCGGGTTATACCTCACTAACTTCTGTAAAGTAGTTTCTTTGAGGTTATAACTCTCATGTGGTGCAATCAAAACTTCTGTCACTAATGGCTTACTGTTTCATAACCCCTGGTCATATGTTGTATCACCCATAAGCTATTTTTGGAGAGCTAACCATTCAAAAACTTGGTGGGAGCTAATTCCCACAACCTGCTCCTCCAACCCCCAACTTCTCTTCCCTTCCTCTTTCCCATTTGAGACTTGACTTGAGCCAGGGGAAGCAGCAGTTCTGTGAATGTTAAATGATCTCAGAATGAAGTTTTCAGTTCCCAGCTAAACATGGGTTAAAGGCAGTAGATTTCCTGCTGACACACACCAATAGGGAAGAAAGCCGTGTAAGAAGCAGCCTTCCACTTAAGTGGATCTTAAAAGCCTTCATCAACAACCCCCAATTACTGCCAAGGAGTGCCCTATCTCTTCAGAATGAGGACAAATTGTCTCTTCTTAGCCTTATTTAGAGGTCCCAAAGCACTTGATTTATACACCAAAAAATCCATTTTGACTAGAGAGGGTTTTAATGATTTTATTATATGCCTCACAATCTGTTCCTGAATCTGTTCCCATATAGTTTCATTTGCCAATTAATAGCTGAAGTTAAGGACCTTTGTATGGGGCATTAAAGATGATAATGAGGGAATAAGCTCCATTACAATGACCAACTTTGATTAAAATGTAAATTGAGAATGTCTGATCAAGTATACTGGATTCGTTGTCCCAGACTAAATTATTGTGTATGTTATCTGAGTCAGAGGGAAAACCCCAGCCTAGACAAAAGTAAACATCATCTTTAATAGGCAGTAGTATATACTTTGCAATTGGAAATCTATTGTGAATGAGTCTCTATTTAGATGGAAGGCATCTATTCTTTTATTAGACAGCTGAGTACAAATACTAGAAGTGTAGCATTTTTAATAAAACAGTAAAAGTACTCCAGGAGATGAGTGTGAGAAGTGCTTGGGCCTTTGGCTAGTGAGAGGTTGCTAAATGTCAGTCATGCATAGGCCAAGGTGGAAAGAATGGCCCACAGACTTGTTTTGAAGCACATTTCTACAAAATATAGGAATCTTGTGTTGTCTGATTGAGCTTTATATGTGTTTTTCTTACTATAAAGCTGTTACTTGATAGTAGTACTTCACACTGATTTGTTGTGCATCTCTTCTAGCCTTTCATCTGATTGTTAGGTAGCATGGTCTGGGAAGAGAGACCTAGGGGGTTGTGCCCATACAGAAATGATAGTTGGGGTGTAGAGTTAGCCAGACCTGGATCAAATTGACTATTCACCATTCATTAACTGCTTGGCCTCAGATAGTCCTGAGTTTCAAGAATCTCATTTGCAAAATGGTAAAATGGGAAGATAGTAGCTATTATGGCTTGTTACAAGTATTAAACAAAATAACGTATGTGTGTCTGGGGTGGAATCTGGAACAGTGTAGGCACTTGATAAAATATTTAAGGCCCCTCTTGCCCCTGTTTTCCCCTGTGCTCTAATAGTTAAAGAAGTTCATAGTATACAATGACAGAGAAGACTGGGATGTGGGATAGTTTTTTGTACTTGGAATCCTTAGGCAGCTCTGTGTGAACCCAGTGGATGGCTAATGAAGCCTGATTTTTTGGGCATTTGCCTCTTATGGCTGACTGACTTGGTAACTGAATTATTCAAAGATTTTCATAATATGTTTGAATTTCTTGTATCTGTTCCGTGGCTAATGATTCCTAGCCAGGCCTGGGGCCTCAGTTGAGAGAGAAAAACAGTGCTGTTGAAAAGAGGAGTATTTTTATTTTTAATTTAAGAAAATGATTATTACATTCTGATGGATACCTGCAATTATTAATTTGGGAATTTATTGAAATTGGGTGATTTGATAGTGAACAGTGAATCTAGATGGACAGTCTGGGAGAGAAGTTGCTTTATTGATTTATTTTTGCAGGAATTACAGGAGCTGATGATCACAAAAGTGGTGGAAGTGCAATACCTGAACATTATAGTCTTCAGAGAAGAGTTATGGTGGTCATTTTTAAGGCAGAAAGCAAAGTCTGCACCTTTCCTAGTTGTCTAACCTCTCACTAATGCCATTACTTTATGTTACCATTAAGGTTAAAAATGCCATCGATAAAGATGTCATATCAATTTAGGTTGTCTCTGTTATAAGCTCTAATCCTGGTGTTCAGTTCTGGACTATCCATCTGTTACCAAGAGGTACTCCTTAGATTCCTCTAAAGTGTTATGTGCCTGTTTTAAAATACAAATATGTATAAGATATTCCTGGGGTTATCTCCAGAGAGACACCTGTGCAACTGAAAAACCACCCTGTTTGAAGGAACTGCTGGATCCACATTAAAAATACAGTGAAGAGAAATTGTTCCTAACTTTGTATGAGTAACATTTTTCTATTTTAATAAGAAGGAATAGTGAATTGGATGCTATCAAGAAGGAAGCTGTTCACTTCTCTACCCTAATTATTTTCTTTTCCCTGTCAGAAGTGCTTGTGGGATGCTAAACAAATCCCAAAATTAAAAAACAAAACAAGACGCCTTTTAAAAACTTTTGGCGTGGCGTGCTTGGGTAGCTCAGTGGGTTAAAGCCTCTGCTTTTGGCTCAGGTCATGATCCCAGGGTCTTGGGATTGAGCCCTGCATTGGGCTCTCTGCTCAGCAGGGAGCCTACTTCCCTTCCTCTCTCTCGCCTGCCTCTCTGTCTAATTGTGATCTCTGTCTGTCAAATAAATAAATAAAATCTTAAAAAGCAAAAACCAAATCTTTGGCGCATTCTTAAAGCAGAAAAAACTGATGGTTTTTCCATTGTTGGGCTATTTGACCGCATAGGAAAAAGTCTGTCTATAGATGCCTTCCTACTTAGCCTAGATAGAGGGGTATATATGGTAAACCATTAATAGCATTCAGGAATAGCTCTACCCTGACAGTCCAGGTGCCTTGTTAGCAAAACTTTTATACCTTTGAACCATTCCTCTCCAAAATGTTGATTCCTCCCTCCCTCTCCCTCCACTCTATACCAATCCTCTGAAGATAGTTGGTTTCTTGGAATTTTTTGAAAAATTTGTGTATTCATTCTGTCTGCTCCCAGTGATACTATCTGTCCAGAGATGCACTGTTTTCCAGATTGTTTTTCTTTCCCAAGAAACATTGTGTTTTGGGAACCAGTTCATCTCAAAGGAATATCAAAGGAGAAACGTGTGTCAGCTTAGTGGCTCCCACTCCGTGGGATATGGATTTTGATGGTGATGAGCAGTGGATAAAATCCAAAGGTTTTGCAAACCTCCTAAGTACTGAGTGAGTAATATGCTTCTACAGGGATGTTTTGTTCTTTGTTTTTGAATGTATGTATGTGGTTATTCTGAAGAATATATGAATTTGCTTAAGACATTTGCTGAATTCTTTTTTTTTTTTTTTAAAGATTTTATTTATTTATCAGAGAGAGAGGGAGAGAGTGAGCACAGGCAGACAGAATGGCAGACAGAGGCAGAGGGAGAAGCAGGCTCCCTGTTGAGCAAGGAGCCTGATGTGGGACTCGATCCCAGGATGCTGGGATCATGACCTGAGCAGAAGGCAGCTGCTTAACCAACTGAGCCACCCAGGCGTCCCAAGACATTTGCTGAATTCTTAATTGCTTTTTATCAGTTTATGTTTTCCCAGTGGTTGCTAAAAGTATACCTATGACATGTAATTTTTTTTTTAATTTATTTACTTGACAGAAAGAGATCACAAGTAGGCAGAGAGGCAGGCAGAGAGAGAGGAGGAAGCAGGCTCCTGGCTGAGCAGAGAGCCTGATGTGGGGCTCGATCCCAGGACCCTGGGATCATGACCTGAGCCGAAGGCAAAGGCACTAACCCACTGAGCCACTCAGGGGCCCCGAGATGTAATTTTTTAAAGTAAAAATGGAGCCCTCTTGTTTGAAATGTTGGGGAGCCCCTACTTAAGAGTGAAAAAAGTAGAGATAATTGGTGGAGCCTACACAATGAGCAAATGCCCCAACTGCCACAGAGAGGGGAATATCTGCCCATCTTTCTCTCCAATTGTGGGAGGCAAGGTATTGCTTTCCGTATGACCCACATGGTGTGGTTGCTACCCAGGTAGGAAAGACAACAAATATTTATCATGCCCTTTCATCTAATAATGCTTTATTGAAAATTGAAAAAAATAAAGACATTGATAAGATGGGGTGGGAGAGTAGCTGTTTTAGCTTTTAAATTCAGTATCTAGGGAATCTGTAGGCTACAAAATTATTAGCTGAGATCTGGGGCTACTGACCTGCCATAAACCAAGACAAAATGCTTGAGTAGAGGAAGGAAACAACAAGGACAGCAAGGGTGAGAAGTATGTTAAAGTGGGGGAGGAGGGAATACTAGGTAGGTTGGGGGAACAGGCAGGGAGTATTCTAAAGGGTGTCAATTTGAGTATTTAGAGGGTACCATAGATTTTAGGGGATATAGCATAGAATCAGGATACACCTCTCCTTTAGTCTGATAAACGCTTTTCTGAGCCAGGCTCAGGGAAAAGTGGGAGGATTGGCTGGAGCTAAAAAAAAGAAAGAAAGAAGAAACATGGGTCAAATTCTTTTAATGGGTTAAAAAATGATCTCAACACTGAGTAGAAATCCCTTGTGTTATGTTGAATAATGAAATCTGAGTCCTGGTCTAAGCCTGTCTCATATTGGATACATTACCATAGATAATGCTTATCTCTTAATTCATAAACTAGGGAGTTTAGATCAGATCAAAGAATCCTAACATGGATTCTCCAAATTGAGGGTCTCCAATTTCCAAGACACCCTCAAAGAATTGGTGGTCGTGGTGGTGGGGTATTTAGGCAGATAAATTCTCATTATCCATGATATGGACTCATAGGTTAACTAAAAGATTAATTCCTATAGGCAAACATTAAATTTCAGTCTGATGAGGAATGGTAACATGGAAGTACAGAGTGCCGTGTAAACACACTATGGAAGATTCAACCTATTTCAGAGGTCTCCTGGAGGAAGTGATATTCAAATGAAAGGTAAAAACCAAAACTGAGCATGCCTAGTTATGTTTAGGAAAAATTCATTGGTGGAGAATGACAAAGATCAACAGATACAGAGAATGGATATTGCTCTATAAATGTCCTTCTAATTCTGTGGAAGCAACTTTGTTCAAAGAGGTTTGTTGCTGGTGAAAAATGTTGCACAAACCCATGCAGGAACTTGGATATCTCAGGTTACCTGGTAATATTCTCCAGTGCATGCCTCTTTTAATGAACCACAGTCCCTATATATGAATACAGCACTTCAACCCTGAGGTGCTCCTAGAACTTCATGTAGAAATATACCTTCATTTGGACTTTGAAGTCATTACAAAATAATTGTTGAGATGCTTCAAATAGATCTCATTAAAGCTGGTATATGGCTCTGTCCCTTCCTGTCATGCCTGTGGTAGTGAAGGATGGTTTTAGATGTATAATTAAAGTTATTCCAGAAAGCATGATGAATCAATCACCAATTTTATTAGAATTTCAACTTGGGCATAGATCTTTCTTTGCCTTCTTCCTGCTGCCACTCCAGTGAAATTTATTTTTTCTTGAATATTTTACTGTTGAAACTTGAAGATTCTACGTTTTCTTCATTTGAGGTACTATTATAGTAAGGTTGCCATGGCAAAATGCCCCTCCCTTTCTTTAGAGTAGTTATCGTTTAGCTTTTGCCAATGGCTTGGGACAGAAGATTCAATAATTATTAATCCTTGTCTCCCAAGTTGACATCGTCCCTATGAATTTAGCTATTCCTGAATAAAATCCTGCATGACAAGTGAAAGAAGATACTCCCTGTGTCTCCTACCAAAATAAAAAGTCCAAAGTATCAAAGTAAAATATTTCATGTTTCCAGGAAATGCTTACTACTTTTGGTTTTTTGTCCTTGGATTTTTATAATACTGAACACCCATGATCTTTTCTCTTCTGTTCAAATTTCTTTCCTTGCCTTATCTAACCATTTTGAACACTCTAGATCAGCTGTGACCAGTATTTCCCTTTTCATGTGTCAGGGCGATAGTGAGTACCTGTATCATATTCCTCCCCCCAAAATGTGAACTTTCTGCTCAGAGGGACAAGCAAGCCTAATGATATCCATCTGGGAGGGAGCTTAAAATAGTGCCCATGCGTCATTTTGTAGTTAGGAATCTGGATATGGCTAATGGGGTCTTATCAATCAGGAGATAAAATTAAAATCCTACATTAGAAACTGCTCTTGCCAGAAAGAGTATATTTTGTAACAGCTGTTTTCTATTAGATGCTATTGGTTCTTTAGCAGCCAATTACATAGATTAGAAATGTACTGTTAACAGTTTCCCCAAGTGGGGTTGTAAATGAGCCTGTTGTCCTCTGAACAAAGATAAGACGGAAGGAGGGAAAGCTCTGAGTAAAGCCTTGGTGGACTTAATGGGGGCAGTTTTCTGCTCCCCATTGAAGGCTAAATAGCTCTTTTAGAAGGGAATAAATATATTTTGTGATTCTGGTGTAGAGAAGTGGCCTTTTGAACTCTGAAAGAGATGATATTAAAGTTCTTACCTGGCTAGTGTCTCCTAACAACTCGCATTTGATTGGTTCCAAAATTCATTAAACCTTAAGGGGGAAAAATTAGCTGGGGGTAGTAGGGTAGGGGGAGGAGAGAGAGAAAGCACTGTACCCAGCAAGCACCAAGTGTCTCAGCTCCAAATGAAGATAAGTTGTTTGAAATGAACAGCTAAGAGACAGTCGGCACATTCTCCTGCTTATTGCAACTCAGTAAATTAAACTTAGTATGCTCAAAGGCTGGCTCCATACTGATGTTCTTGCCTTATGGAAAATAATGTGCTTTCACCCCACCCCCCTTTTTTCCTCTCTCTAACAGATGACAGTAATAATGAGAACTAAAATCGCTCAAGTCAGCATATGAAAAGGAACTGTCTATTTAAAAAAAATAAAAAGACATCTCTTGGTGCCATCTGCTAAGGTACAATAATGTTTTGTAACAGGTTTTGGAAAGCACATTAAAAGGCTTCATCTGTGCTTGTCCTTTCCACTTAGTCAAGATATAGTTGTGTCTCTCCTGTCTGGTGTGGATTCTTGAATCATGTAATTATTTCTAATTTATCTCTAAAATTAAGCATCTCAAATACAATTTTAATTGGGATTTCATTAGGTACTTATTATACCATGTGTCAAATGATAGTTGATTATTCTGAGCATGGATATAGAATCTGAAAAAGACAGTGGGAGAATGATGGGTACCTCTGAAAGCTGATGGTGCTTAATAAATATGTCTTAAAAATAATCAGTTGATATATAATTAACGTAAGTAATTACTGCAATTAAGCTCTATTTATGGAACCCTGCTGTGTTGTTTCCCATACTAAGCTTAAACATGATTGTTGTTCTTTTGCTTAAATAAAATTAATGTAATGAGAGAAAAACAGATAAATGTAAGCTTCAATAACAGAAAGGAAAATGTTTTCCCTTTATTACAGAAGGATGGCATGAAGAGAAAAATTTACTTTCATAAGGAAAATGTGTATGAGGCTTTAAAAATATCCTCTTTACCTAAATAAATTAGGCATATTCAATGTAGAGTATTAAGCAATAGAACTAATAGTAAATAGTAAAGTTATATGGATCTGGATGAGGGAAGTACAGAGAGATTGCTGCTCTGAAAGACTAGACACTGAGAAACCAGGCTACAGACCCCCTTACCATATAGTTGCTGTTTTAATTTGTCTTTGTATCCTCATCACTGGGCAGTGACTGGCAATAATAAATACTTAAAAAAAATACAGTGTTGTATGATTAAGGCTTGGTCAAGTTTGTCTTGAGTGACAATGAACATGCATGGTTTACAGGAAGGTGGTGGAGAAACAAATTCAGGCAGAAAATCAATAGACTCCAATTAAATGTGTTCCTGAGATTAAAATAAGCCTCCTAACTTCTGCCTCTGGGAAAGGTGGGCCAAGAGGTATTAGATTTACTTTCCTACCTGAATTAACTTGAAAAAAATAACCAGACAAAATGTATGGAACAATGGTTTCAAGACACTGAATGTCAAACAATAAAGGACAATTTCCTGAGAGATGGGAAGCAGATGAGGAGGGCAATATGATTGTCCCAGTTTACTGTCTGGAGAGAGATTCCAGGTTATGGTGCATGAAGGAAAACTCAGATGGATCTGGGTAGTCTCCCTGAGTTAAGAAGACAGAGCTGGGAATCTGGGAAGACCACAACAGCTAGAGATTTCAGGCCAGGGAACCAAAGAAGAGAGATCTGTATAAGAATTTAAGAGATCTTCAAGTCTCCTGTGAAGCTTCAGCTGAATAGTTTTATGAGCACATGTTATTAAGCAAACTTCCTAAGGCCATGGCAAGCACCATCTGAAGAAATTAGAAGGAATAATCATCCAGATACACATAGGAGGGGGATAGTTGAAGTTCTTATCACCTAGAATGGTTCATTATTACTCACTCCAGAAAAGATAAGACTATAAGATCATAAGATAAAGTATTCAGAGGAGTTTTAACTCAGTAGTATGGCAATATTATCTGTAGACTGAACACTGCTCTCTTCCTACCTAATAAAGCTTAAAAGAAAGACCTAAGATGATCATGTCTTAATCCAAGCTGCTCTAACAAAATACCAGTACACTGGGTGCTTAAACAGCAAACATTTATTTCACAGTTCTGGAGACTGGGAAGTTTAAGATCAAGGTTCTGGAAGATCTGGTGTCTGGGGAGAGCTGTCTTTCTGTCTTGTCTCTGTCTTCAGCTGAGAGGCCTTTCTGGGGTCTCTTTTGTAAGGGTTCATAAATCCCATTCATAGGGCTCTACCCTCATGACCTGATCACTTCCCAAAGGCTTTACCTCCTAATACCATCACTTTGGGCATTAGGATTTCAAAATATGAATTTTGAGGAACACAAACATTCAGTCCATATCACCAAATTGTTTTGGTGAACTTAAATGTGTCCTAATGAAGTTCAAGCATATGTGAAATTCATGATGTATGGCATCCAATGAAAAATTACTAAGGATGTGAAGAAGCTGGAAAATATGACCCATAATACACAGAAAATCAGTTGAGAAGCCAATTTCCTCTATTCCAGAGTGAGGAGGGAGGCAAGTCCTCTCCCTAAAAACAATTATAAAACTGGACAGTATTGTCAGAAACAAATATTCCATGGTTCTTGAAGTCAGCTGAAGGCAAAAAACAAATTGGGAAGAATTTATTGATGCAAAACTGCTGAACTTTGGATAAAAGCATTGGGAACCAATTGAGTTCTTTCCTAGAGCTGCTCCCACATTTTCCAACTTGATTGGTATGGTAGTTTTGCTGTGTGGAGCAGGCCATGAAGCCAGCAACTTTCCTACCAGAAGGGACTCACCTAATTTTGTATGAAAGGTAAAAAACCCACTCCCAGCAACGTTTTGAGTGGAACTAATGATCTTGGAAGCAAGAAAATGAGGAAGGCCAGACACTGCTCATTTGAAGTGTAGCCCTACCTGGAAAAGGCAGTAGACCAATAGAACATCCAGAAATCAAACAGAGAGATCCTAGATGTGAGATAGGCATAGAGGGAATTCATAATATCATTATACCTCTCGGCAGCATGCACATGGTACCTCTGAAAGAGGTACTCACTGAAATGAGTCCACTCTATCCAAATATCCAAAGTAGATGCAAAAGAAGCTATCAGATAATAAATGCTGGGGTAGAACAGAAAGTTTTTGAACTTTGAATGAACCCACACACAGATCCAACAATAAATAGTAGAAGGCTTATTGACTTAAAGTATTTGAGTAAAACCTTTGATGAATCACTGGCTGACTGTTGAACTATCCAGACACAGGGATGATCTTAAGAAAGCCAGACTTAAAAATAAAACAATTTTTAAAATTACTGAGAAGAGATATCAGGGCTACAAGTGGCAGGGAAACCGGATCTACAGATTTACAGTAGGGAAGTTTGTAAAACAAACAAGCACACACAAAAAACATGCAACAGCAACTCTCAAGGCAAATATCAAAATCTGGAGTTACTGTAATATGTTATCTCAAATGTCCAGTTTTCAACAAAAAAAATATGAAGCATTCAAAGAAATAGGAAAGGGTGACTCATACTTGGGAAAAAAAAGCAATCAACAGGACCTGAGTGGGTCTAGATGTTTTATTTAGAAGAGAACGGTTTTCCAAGCAGCTATTATAAATATGTTCAAATAATTAAAGGAAGTCATACTTAAAAAAATTAAAGGAAAGTATGGTGACAATGATTTTATAATTAGAGAATATCAGTAAAAAGATACAGAGTATAAGAAAGGATGATATGGGAATTTTGGAGTAGAAAATTATAACTGAAGAAAAGTTCACTAGATCACCTCAGCATTTTGAGAAGAATCAGCAGACATTACATAGATCAGCAGAAGTTATTTGATCTGTAGAACCGAGAGAACAAAGATGGAAAAAAAAAATGAACAGAGCTTCAGAGACATACGGGCCAACAGTAAGTTTACCAACATTAATATAATGTGACTTCTAGAAGGAGAGGAAAGAGAGAAAGGGGTAGAAAGAATATTTTTAGAAATAATGGAAGAAAACTTCAAAAATTGGTAAAAAAAAAACAAAAAACAAAAAACCATGACTTTAGAGGTTCAGGAAGCACCACAAATCCCAAATAGTATAAACACAAGGAAACTAATTAATACCTAGTCATGTCATTGTCAAACTGGGGAAAGACAAAGACAGAGGAACTCTTGATATCAACAAGAACAAAATGTAAAAGTACAAGGGAACCCCAGTAAGATTAACAACTGACTTCTCATCAGAACTAATAAAGGCCAGAAGTCAGTGAAGTGATATATTTAAAGTGCTGAAAGAAAAAAATTCTGCCAGTCAGGAATTTTATTTATTTATGAGAACTCTGCAAGAATTTTCTATGAAGCTATTTCAGAAATGGAAGAGAAACAAAAAAAGATAGTCTCACATAAACAAAGGCTGAGAAAACGTGCCTTACAGACTAAAGGAAGGCTGTTAGAATGAAGGAATGGAATTAGATTTTAGATAACTGAAATGCACTAGAATGAAGAGCATTGAAAGTGGTTATATATGTGGGTAAATATAAAACACTGAATTTTATTTTTTCTTCTTTTAAATTTTTAAAAAAGAGAGGTGCCTAGGTGGCTCATTTGGTTAAGTGTCTACCTTCGGCTCAGATCATGATCCCAGGTCCAGGGACCAAGCCCCATATGGGGCTCCCTACCTAGCTGGGAGCCTGCTTCTTCCTCTCCCTCTGCCCCTCCTCCCTGCTTGTACTCTTTCTCTCTCTCTCTCTCAAATAAATAAATAAAATATTTAAAAAAATTTTTTAAGACTGAGTTATGAAACAAAAGTTATAACTCTATTGTTGGGTTTATAATATACATAGATGAATATATAATAATAGTAGCACAAATGGAGGATTCAGCAAAGTTTCTGTGTTATACCAGAATTAAGTTGGTTTAAAGTTGATTCTGATGAGTTAAGATGCATTTTGCAATCCCTAGATCATTAAGAAAAGAACTAAAAATATATAGTAAAAAAATCAACTGAGCGATTTCTGCTTCTGCAAAAGATAATGGAGAAACAAACCAGATTTATTCTGTCCCCTGAAGTAACCAAGAAAAAAACCCACTCAGTTGAAATTATCAAACAGTGGTTTTGAAGACACTGAACATCAGGAAGGAGGAATTACAAAGGAGTGAGGGGAAACTTTTGAGGGTAATGGATATGTTTTTTATCCTGATTGTGGTAATGGTTTCACTTGTGTGTACATATTCTAAATCTTATCAAACAGTACACTTTAAATATATTTAATATTTGTCAAAAATAAATAAAACTATCAAAAGCATTTTTGCATGTCATGAATCCATAAACTTAAAACATATATATACAAACATGCACAATGCACACACACCTTTTTTGGGAGAGGTTATAGAAGTAACTCATGTTAACTTTGAGTTTTCCTTATGGATCATGTTTCCGTAATTTGAAAGTATTTGGGCAGTGGTAATTTGAAAGATGCAGAAAAGTAGATGCTGTTTATATCAAGATATATTTAACTTTTAAATCTCCTTTACAACAGAATAATATGTGCAAGAAGAGGGAAGGACTGGCCTATTACAATATATTCCAGGTAAGAGTCAGTACGAGTTATAGTGATTGAGGACAGGGAATAGATTAAAGAAGGATTTGAAGAAAAAGAATTTAATGGCATGGTAACGAACTAATAGTTCTGAAGGTTAAGGAAAAGGAGACAAAAGCTTTCTGAGGGCTCTATCTTAGATGACTGGGTGGGTGTGTGTGGTCCAGAGATGAGATAGAAATTATCAGAGTAGCAGGAGCTTTGAGGGAATAAAGAGATAATGATTTTGGTCTTACGCATAACATAGGGATTCTTTTGCATTAATGTTTGAAAAATATATAGGCCCCAGTTTCTCAGATATTTCCCCTGAAGATGTTCATTCATTTAAGAAAGACTTTATGTGTAAAGGAGCATTCTGCCAGATCCTGAAAATGGTGGTCTTCTATAGCAATAATGGAGGTTGAACTCTGGTATGAACTTTCTGGGGGCTTTAGTAATTAATCAGTCAACAGATATTTATTGAGACCCTCTCTATGCCAGAAATAGTGCCAGGTTCAGAAAAATGAGCAAGATAGACAATGTTGTTGCCTTCATGAGCCTTTTTCCTGGGGGCCTGGAAATTGTAGAGGGATTATCCTGAAAGTCGAATGGAACATTTCAGCCCTTCTTTTTACCATCACTATTGGGGATGGAGACAAGTGGTTTGGGCACCAGATCCAGGAATTTAGAATTGACATACTTCATGTGGTCAAGGATCTAACTCACTGGGGCGTATGACAGTGCTGATATTGCTTCACTCAGCCTCAGGCTTTGCTTCATTAAACTCAGAAAAATGTCTAGAATTTCCCAATTGCAGAAGGCAGGGGAGAGTATGTGGGAATTCTGGGTATGTTGAGCCTTTTCTTTAGAATGAAAGTATGGCAGAAGTGCTACCACAAATCCAGGGTATAGTTATAGCAATTACAGTGACAGTTCTTTGAAAGGCAGAAAGAATGTGGTGCTCTCTAGTTCTCTGCAATAAGATAATCTCTCCATGTTACTGACTTGATATGTTTGATATAAATGGTATCAGTGTTAGACTTGTGCTAGAAAAACAATTTGAATTTGTGAGATACTCAGTTCTTAAATTATGGCTTTTTCCTGTGACCTTCTTGAATTTCATTTATTAAACATTCACCCGTGCTCCTTATTTTGAGGAAAGAAAGGTAG
Source organism: Mustela nigripes (assembly GCF_022355385.1). NCBI lineage: Eukaryota > Metazoa > Chordata > Mammalia > Carnivora > Mustelidae > Mustela > Mustela nigripes. The sequence continues at coordinate 69,748,751 of NC_081565.1, read as the reverse complement.
TGTCATTATTTTAAGTAATTTAACACTCATTGCTCCCTTGGTAGATTTAATAGCACTGGGGCAATTATGACAGCATTACTTTGGCACACTTTTGACTCAGTAATTTGAAGAGTAAACTATTAAATTGCTTTACATAGGTTTTGTCTAACATTTATATTAGATAAAGTAGGTTTTGTTTATTTAGTAAGTGCTAGATAATTAGTTCAAACATATATTGGTTGCTTTTAAGAATGGTATATGATTACCAAAAATCAGTCAGCCCACACTGAATGTTGAAAACAATGTATTAGCCTTTGAATTTATCAATGCTCTTTATAGCTGTCCTGAATTTAAAGGCATTTAAATAAATGAGATTTTGTAACAGATTTTGAATACTTCAAGACCCTGGTGACTTTGGCAGCAGTGAGAGGGTCACATAGAGCTATAACTGAAAGTTAGTTTAGTATAAGCTTTGAGGTTTAGGTCACAAGTTCAGGCCAAGGTCAACTTCATAATAACCAATGTTTATTACTGTCAGAGAGCTACTTGGTGCTTGAAATGATTGTAAGGTTTTGAAGTAACTATTCTATTTCTTACTGTGTTTTTAGTAAAACACAATATTCTGTCTGAAAATGTTACAGAATGACTTAGTTTTTTTCATGGTTTAAAGATCACAGCTATAACATGGAGAAAGATGGAATAAATAAGAATTGTTTATTTGTTCTCATTTGAGAAAGAATTTTAAGTACTATAATTATTGAGGCCCAACTTTTAAAGTTTGTGGGTTTTATTTTCTTGTCTTCTAGTTAGAGGGAATTATGCCAATAAAATCTATTTTAGAAGGAGAAATACTCCAGAATTACTCAGAAAATGTTACAATTTTATCTTAGTCTCGTTGGAATTTAAAGGTATAAGAGTGCATGAGTATGGCCTGGAAACTCATTGCCTGGCCTTTTAAAGTATTAACCATTATTTAGCCAGAATTGGCACCTGTGTAGTTTGGAACTTGACTCTTTATTGACAGGAGAAAAAAGGGTTTGTCTATCTATCCTAAGCAGTGTAGCCACTTCTTGCTCCATAGGTTGTTCATTGAGAAACTTCAGATGAGCTATTTACATAGACTGGGAATGGCACTCCTCAGAATTGTTCACTGCTATCCAGTGTTCAGCCTCTACAAAGTCTGTCCAGTGGCTTCAACAAGGTTTTCATCTTACATGTTATTTCATTTCTATCTGTTTAGATTTTTATGCCCGAATTTATTCAGAGATTCATAATCCTGTTATTCAGTATTATTACATATTAGCTAGTGATTTGTATCCCCACTGCTTCATGAGATATGAAGGATCTGATTTCCATTAGTGACGTAATGCCACAGGTAATGAAAATACCCTTTGCCTTCCAAAATGGGCTTGCATGCACACACATACACACACACACACAAATGCTCACGTGCAAGTGTAAGAAAACCAGTGTTAGTGCAGGGGACAAATGTTAACTTTAAAGGAGTGCTTCATTTCCCTGGAATTGTTTTGTTTTCTTTCTACTATATTATTCTTCTCTCTTCTAGTGTCTTAGACGATTTTGGCAACTAAATAGTTAAATATTGATTTGAAATCACTGTGTTATATTTTACAAATAAAATCATAGGAAACACAATTTAAGAAATGTTAACCAACACCTAACCCTTTTTCCGGCAACGTGCTTGCATTCCTAATGTTTAAAGTCATAGCTCCCCAAATTAGCATATGACCTTTCATCTGGAGTTTCTCGTAAGACTGATGATTTCTAAATATTCTCCCATATTAAAACATCTTTATAAGTATATAGTTTGTTTGCTTCCAAGTCGGGAATAGCTTGTGTTCATAGTGGTATTTGTTACATGTGCAGTTGTAAGAGAAACAGACCTGTAAGAAAGCATATGGAATTCTTTGTTGTCAATCTTAGTTCTCAATACTTGAAACCACTCAGAGTATCTATCCTTTTGCACTTTCCCAGTGCCAATTTTCTGTATAGCTTCCTCCCTTAAACTGTAACTTCTGTTGTTCTTGTAATGATTGGTTTAGTTTTATATACTGTAATTTCAGTTATTCCTCTTTCCCATTTGTCTAGGGTTGTAGGTAGTACTTTGCTTCTAGGTTTTCTTGGCTGTAAGTTACATATTTACCTGTTGAGACTTAGGAGAAATCGCACTTGTGTTCTTTTTCCATCTTCTTTAAATACATTCACACTGCTCTGGTGTTTTATGAGTCATTCACCATTGCTTCCAATTGATATTAATCCAATTCAGCAAAACCATTCTCTTAGCTTTGCAGCATCTTTGGATTTATGCTTTTATCAACTGGGAAAGAAGCTGAGCAAGTCAATTGTGGAGGTAGTGCTTGATCTGTATGGAATTACACCAAGCTTCTAGAGAATGCAGTTTTTAGAAATTGTGTGTGGGTGTGTGGTTCACTGAGGCAAATAAGTAATATCACAACTAAGACATAAAGTGTAGCATGAGATCTGAGAAAACATTATTACTGCAATCCAGGTCAGCTATCATATTTACTATATCATTACTGTGAAATTTACTGGTATAGGATGTATTTGAGAGATGCTCACAGGCCTGTAATATATGTTCTCATGATATAACAAGGGAAGAATTTGAGTTTAAGTTAAGGGAGGATAATCCTATTTGAGCAGAGGTGTGGCTTGCCATTCTAGCTCCAGTCACACCAGTACTTTCTAATTCCTTCTTCTCTCTTTTGAATGTTCCTGTTGGGTGCGAACTATTGTTGGGAATAGTTAGGGCTGTGGCAGTTGTACTAGTCTAAGTGGAGGCAACAGGCGAATTTAGGAAAGTTGAAGGTTGTGCTTTTGCAAACCATTGTCTCTCACAAAGCTCTATATCTAGTACTAACACTTCCTTCTTAATCCTCTATCTCCAGCTGCTTCCTGGGTACCTCTGCATAGATAAATGCCATCTCAAATTAAACATATTGAAAATAACTCACTGTGTTCTTCCTCCGGTCAACTTTGTTTCTATAAATAATATAATAATCTTTTCCACACATTGAGAATTATAACTTGTCACATGTAACTCCTCTTTCTTTTTCAATCAGTCTTTCCAATGTATTGAAAGTCCTACATAGAACATTCCTTACATTGCATACTTCACATTTCATCTGCCAGCCCTTTATTTCAAGCTCTTAATACTTTTCACATAGATCCTTTCAATAGTTAACTGAGGAATATCAGCCCTCACTTGCCTGTTTCTCTTCCAATTTGTAACATACAAATAGGCAAATTAATTTTCTTTACTAAATCATGGCTATTGTGTTATCACTTCCTTGTTCAAAAACATTTAATGACTCACAATTGCCTAACAAATTGAGTATTAGTTCTCCAGTCTTGCATTTTAAATCTCCAAAGTAATACTACAACTTCACAATTTAGTTTTATCTTAACTTTCTTCCCCATATCAGTCCTGTATTTCAGGTCTAAAACAGCTACGTGGAAGTGGTTAGGAGGTTAATTATATGGGAACAGGAAGGAGATGGATGATGAGGAAATGGAGGCAGTGGCTACCACTAAGGTATAATCCAAGTCATATATATATGTGTATATATGTATATATGCATGTTTGTGTATGTGTGTGTGTGTATATATATATATATATATCAGATGTGCACATTTTTATTTACCATCTAGAAGATACAATGTTTTAAGAGAATATAAGGATATAAGAGAAATTCTGTATGCATGAAGAATTTATATTTTAATCTGTAAAATCACATGAAATGTTAAATAATAATAAAATACTTATATTGACAATAAGAAGAGGCATCACAATGCAAAATAATTGCTTGCATGATGAATTTTACAATTTCTGTAAATTTTAAAGACATAGAGATCAGTTTGAACCTCATTCGGTTCATAGTGGTATTTGTTACATGTGCAGTTGTAAGAGAAACAGACCTGTAAGAAAGCATATGGAATTCTTTGTTGTCAATCTTAGTCAGTTCTCAATACTTGAAACCACTCAGAGTATCTATCCATAAAGCTCATTCGCTTTATGGAACAGATGGAATTTGAATGTTTCAGAAGCAGTGTATTTTTGATTTGAGTGGAGGATGAGAGTAAGGGATTAGTAAAATAAAGGAGAGGAAGGTAGGGATTCTTAGAATAACATGGTTACATGGTCATGGAGGGGCATACAAGGTGGGGACCAGGACCTGCCCTATGGAGGAGAACCCAAGTGGGCTCCTGGAAGTGATTTGCTGAGGAGATATTAAGTAGAGGCTCACTGGGGAAGCTCTAAAGCAAACAGGTTAGAGAGGGAACTGAAATCAGGACCTTGACATTTGCCTTTGCATTCCATAATGAGTCCTTCACCAAATCCTATCAGCTTTTTCTTCAAAATATGTCCCAAAGACTTTCTTTCTTACCATCTGGTGCAGGCCAACATCCTTTCTCACACAGGCTATTTTGATAGACCCCATCTGTCCTCTCCTTTTATTCTTATATCCTCCCCATTCTCATCAAGCCACAGTATGTTAATTACACAATAAACTCAGTTTCCTTTCAAAAAGGTGAGTCTGATCATTTTACTCCAGAACCCTCCAGGTGGTTCAGCATTTCACTACGAATAAGAGCCTACGTTTTTACCATGCTACAGAGCACTACCTGATCTGGTCCCCCACTACTCTCTAACTTCATTTCCTCATTCACCCTCTGCCTACTGTACTCACTTCCTTGTTTCTTGAACACACCAGTTCTGTTCCTCCTTACAATCTTGGCATGTGACAGCTCTCTGCCTGGTGTGCTCTTCTCCAGTAACTATGTGGCTCCCTTCCTCAAACCTTCAGGTTACCTCCCCAGAAGGATGATTGTTGATCTCTCACCAAACAATCATGTTCACCAGCCCATCACTTTCTGTTCCCTTTCCTACTTTATTTTCTTCCTGTAGCACTTATTTGTCCTATATGGTATGTATGTATGTGTTTGTTTGTTTATCGTCTACCCCTTTCCACAAAAGGAAACTCCATAAGGGCAGAGATTCTTTTTCCTTTGCTATAACCCAAGGACCTAGAACAGTTGCCAGATGTATACTAGGTTCTCAATAAATATTAAATAAGCTGAGGGTAATACCTACAAAACAGAAGAACCGGAGGAAGTAACAGTCAGATACCTCTCAAAAGGGTGAGAAATGCAAATTCTAGTTGGTGGGAATACAATGTCTTATTCTCATTCTCTTGGAAAAACACAGACAATAAACAAGTAAACAAATGTGGTAAGGGATAAGCTCTATGAAGAAAAATCTTAAAAAACACAAGCAATAGAAAGTGATAGGAGTAGAGTGTGGGGCAGTTAGGGACTTCTTCTCTGAGGGGATGATAGTTGATCTGAGACCTGAATGATAAAGTTTCAGCCAAGTGACCAATTAGGGGATGAGAATTCTCCATATTAAAAAGAACAAGCCAAAGGGCCCAGAGTTCCCCTGTGGTGCTGTCCTAGGGCAGTATTTTCTTGCCCTAGGTAAAGTAAATGACCCTTGCCCATTGGTGAATATGCTAGGGAGGGAGGGGTAAGGGGAGTGGGGATTCCAGGGACTTTGTCCTGCTATTGTGGGAATAGTGGCTGTACTTTTTCAGGTTTGTGAGTTGTCTTTGATTATGTCTTCTTGGGATTTACTGAAGACTCTGTTGGGGAGCCATTATGTGTATTACTCTTTAGTGGACCTAGAAAAATACCCAACCGTAGGGAGGAAAAAGATTAGTATTATTGATAATTCCTCAGATAAGTCCAACATATAATTTAAAATGGGGGGGCACACTGACAGAAATAAAACATTTCAATTTCCCTATTTTTTAAAAAATATTTATTTGAGAGAGAGAGAGAGAGAGAGAGGGCGTACATGTGTTGGGAGTGGGGCAGAGGGAGAGGAGAGACAGAATGTCAAACAGACTCTGTGCTGAGCTAAAGTGTGACACAGGGCTTGATCTCACGACCTTGAGATCATGATCTACACCGATATATAGATTCATAGAAGGATTAATAGGAAATTCTGATTTATTCATCCACAACTATTCATGAATGTTCACTGTATGTCAGGGAATCTTTAAGGCCATAGTTCCAGGGCCATCAATAGCCAGGTTATTTTTGTAAGAATTAGCTTCCTTTTGGGGTGCCTGGGTGGCTCAATGGGTTAAAGTGTCTGCCTTCAGCTCAGGTCATGATCCCAGGGTCCTGAGATCGAGCCCCACATCGGGCTTTCTGCTCAGCAGGGAGCCTGCTTCCCCCTCTCTCTGCCTGCCTCTCTGCCTACTTGTGATCTCTCTCTGTCAAATAAATAATAAAATAAAATCTTTAAAGAATTAGCTTCCTTTTGAGATTTTACTTGTATCCGTTGGGAAATTGTCATAATATCCTGATTTTTTAAAAAGATTTATTTATTTATTTATTTGAGGGAGAGAGAGAAAGAGACATAGAGTAACAGGAGGAGAAGCAGAGGCAGAGGGGGAGAGATTCCCTAGCAGACTCCTTGCTGGGTGTGAATCCCAAGGTGGACCTAATCTGATACCCTGAGATTATGACCAAAACCAAGAGTCAGATGCTTAACTGACTGAGCCACCCAGGCACCCCCATAATATTCAGATTTTATTGAGAAAACGTGTTATACTGCCTGTGCTGGGTAAATTTGTTAGTAAACCTGCAAATCTATGTCTACAAATTGAATCACATCCTCTCCAACGCAGTGCCATTGTGCAGTGCCTTATTTGCACATGCAAATACAGCAGTCATAGAAACAGCAGTGAATGATAGTTAAGGATTCTGCTCTCTGGGGCTTACCTTATGCCAGGGAAAGGGAGTTGTTGTCAGCACAATGAATTTGTAGAACTCATAGAGTGTATTCTAAAAATCATCTTTATTTTTGTCTCCTGCTGTCTCTTTAAATCTACTTGAAGTCATTCTTTTTCTGACTACACTTTTGCATGAACACTTTGGCAGTCCTATGAACTTTCTTGTTACTCTCAAGTAATATTTTAGTCATTGAAGCTAAAAACACAGTCTCAATTTGGCTTACATCTTCTCCCCCTCCTTAGGTGAAAGCCTGTCTGAGAAAGAGTGTAGCTGGCTTCCTCTGTTTTCTTCATAATTGACCTTCACTTCCGCTCATTAGCTAACTGCTGTTCTGACTCTTCCAACTTTGGAGCACCGGGATAGAGGAAAGGAAGTGGGGTCAGAAAATACTTACTAGACTGATGCTATTGTGAGGCAGCTTATTTTCTTGCCTGTAACCCATTTCTCACACACCTTTTTTGGTGACAAACTCTGGGAGTTTGGGCTGGACCCAACATATTTATCTCTGCTATCAGAGCACCTAGCAGCCAGCTCTTTAATCTATGATGCTTCTCAGTTGAGAGTCAGACTCAATCCACTCTCCACTCAAAATCCAAGGGTTATGTATAAATTCTAAGAGGTCTGCTTGAAATCTTTTGTACTAGGCTTGGGAGGCATCATTCCCCTTCAAACACATATCTTCCATATGGGGGGTCCAGGAGAAGGTGTAATCACAGTTCAGCTCTCAACATAGGAAGTTTCCTCACAGAAACCCTCTCTTTTTCCATTCTTTCATCTTTTTTATTTAGTTGTTTATAAAGCTGTCATCTAATCTCTTGCTGCTCAAAATACGGTCCATGAAGGAGTTTATTAGAAATTCAGAATCTCGTGTCCATCCCAGACTTGCTGAATCAGAATTAACATTTTAACAAAATCCCTAGGTGATTTTTATATGCACATTCAAGTTTGAGAAGCACTGATCTAATCTATTCTTAGCTTCTTACTTTAAAGTTTCTGCTGGTCATCTTCCTCATCTGTTATATCTTGGTGCCTCAATGGAAGCTTATGGTTTAGCATCTTGTTACACAAACAATACACACAAATTTTTTTTTTTCTAAAAATCAGATTGAGATTGGGACGTTGCTTCAATTTGCCAAGGAATGTCAAAGATTGCCTGCTGCTAGGAGAATGGCATGGAACAGAATTTTTTTTCTCACAGCCTCCAGAAGGAACGAACCCAGCTTACTCCTTGAACTCAGATTTCTAGCCTTCTAAACTTAGACAAGAAATCTCCATTATTTAAGATACCTGGTTTGTGATAGTTTGTTATGGCAGCCCTAGTGTACCATGTGACTACGACGTCAGGGAGTTAAAGCTGAGAGAGAGCATAGGAGATTATTATAGCTTACAGAAGAAGGTCCAGGAATATGGTGGCTTAAATCAAGAGTCACTCAAGAGCAGGAGAACCAAGAGTAGAACCCACTTTTATTCCCTAATTCTGTGTAGTTTCTGTTGGTCCTGCTGCAGCCTCCTCCAGAACTTTTGTGGGCAGTGAATACATATCTGTTGATGTGACAACATCAAAACAGTGTCTTCCTTGGAAAATGTAAAGTGAGGGGGAAAAGGCAGTTTCTGGTAAATGGAAGTAATTCTTGGCAGACTGAATTCTTACCCAGTTAGCGCTAAGGAATTTTGTTCATGTAGTGAGAATGAAAACATATTGAAACAAATAACCCAAGTTTTCCACTGCAGTTCCAGAAGATGAGGATTTGGCTCATTATTAATATTCTCCGCTTGATTGCTCCTTTCTGTTGCACTGGAGATGAAAGTGCCCTGTGGTCCTACTCAAGCAGATGTTCATTAATCTGCAGAGAGGTCTGGAGAGCAACTGATGCAATACATAGCCTAGCAGGCTGGGGACACGTGGGGTATTGGTGGGAAGCCCAGGAACATGCCAGGAAAAGTGTGAGGCAGGCAGAGTTCCCTTTTCATGCCCTCTTTGTTCCCCTTTCTGCAAATACCTCATTCTTTTAAGGAGAGAATTTGTTTTTAATTATTTCCCTGTATATTCACATTGAATTTCTGCAACACAACCTGAACTCAGTATTTTTCTCTCTACTTTTCTAAATCAGCCCTTGGAGCTCAGAGGTTAAGTCATTTATTTTATGGGACATCATAAGTAAACACAGTTTGTTGAGGATGTGGATTATTTGAGCCTGTCTGTCCAGGTTCAAATTCCACCTTAACACCTTAGAAATTATAGGACCTTGAGTAATTGCTTAAACTTTTCTGTTACCTCCATTTTCCCATTTTAAAGTGGAGGTAATAGTCTTTATCTCCTAGAGTTGTTGAGAAGATTAAATTGGGTCACTATGTCTAGTATTTGGAACATTACCCAACATGAGGATGAGGTAGTAGGAGAATGAACCCAGGTCGTCTGACTGCAAGACCAGTGCGAACAAACTACCATTTGTCACTGCCCAGCTGCCCTCATGACCCTTGACCATTCTTGAGATCTTTCTGTCCTTTTTCTCTCACTACAACTTACCTCCTGTGAGCTGCAGTTCTCAGGAACTGTCAGGTATTTTGATGAACCTGGCAAATCTCTGTAGGCTCAGGTATTAATGAGCATTGCTGGCTTGATGGTATGCTTTTTCCAGTGGTGGCAGTTTGAAAGTTCCAGACTCAAAATGGGCTGTCTTCAAAAGTAAAGGTTGGACCGTCACTGGTAAAGGAACATGAGCTGGGGAAAGGTTGCTCCAGTTTTCTATGCAAAGGGAAGACAAATGTGGGAACTGCAGTCATTACTTTGGACTCTGGAAAACAGACCTTTGTGCAGTCAGGCCTTTGCTTACCTCACAAATCTCACCATTTGTTAGAGATCTTTTTCTTTTTCTTTTTTTTTTTTTTAAAGATTTTATTTATTTGACAAACAGAGATCACAAGTAGGCAAAGTGGCAGGCGCAGAGAGAGGTGGGGGGAAGCAGGCTCCCCATCGAGCAGGGAGCCCAATGCGGGGCTCGATCCCAGGACCCTGGGATCATGACCTGAGCCGAAGGCAGAGGCTTTAACCCACTGAGCCACCCAGGCACCGCTGTACCCCTGTTAGAGATCTTTTTCACTTGCACCCAGGCCAGCAAAATCACCTGAATAAAAGCTAGTCAATTCAGAATCTTTGTAGAAACTGAATTGCTATTTCCATAGTCTTTTGTTATTTTAAACATTTAAGGTTTCCTTCCATTCATAGAATAACATTTTGGGAGGTGGTTTTAACTCAAGCCAAATGGATTACTTTTTAAAATTTATCTTAATCTATGCCTCAAGAGTAGATGCTTGAATTGTGTTGCAAAGTAAATAATTCCTTGTTCAAAAGGTTGTTTCTTGCCTAAAACTTACCAGTGAGAGGAGGTTTTGAATGCACACACAGCCTGGCCTACTAAAGGTGCGAAGAGAGTGTGCTGGAAAGACAAAAAAGAATTTGGCAGGAATCAGAAAAGAAACAAACTGACTTAGTGACATCTGCTGCTGCTACAAACTGAACTAAAGAGGAGAGTGAACTAAAGGGCTGCAGATCTTTAAAGGAAACAAAGCGTGTGCATACGTGTGTGTGTGTGTGTGTGTGTGCGTGTGTGCATGTGCGCTTTATTTCTGTTGACAGATGGGTCTTAGCTGCCAAACTTGGAAGAAATATAGGCAGTAAATCAGTTTTCCCATTTCATGACAGACTTTATCATGAAAGATGATTCTAAATGTAAACACAGTGGGTAAAATGCCACTTAGAGGGAATTTAATAAACATACTAATTTAGACCTCAGCAAGAGAGCACCTAAATATCAAACATAATGATATGCCACAAATCAAATATTCAGGATATCTATTTTAATCTACGAGGAAACAGAAGTCTTTATTCTAATCTTGCTGTAAAGCCTTTGGCTTCCTAAAGTATGTGATCTTGTTAAATTAAAGGATTAAAGTGAATGCATCCTTACTTTGGTATGTACTTACAACTAAATAAATAACATGCTTGTTATGACTGCAAACAAAATGAATTAAGTGAAACGAGACAGACAGCATGGACTTGCTGATGTCTTTGTTTTTGACAGCCTCTAATCCTGGAAACAGGAAGATATTGAGATGAATAAACATTCCCTGCCTATGTGAGCTCCCAAGTGGTTAAGTCTAATGCCCAGGTTCATGCTAAGAAGTTCAGAAACTGAAGCATCTGGAGACCTTGCATATGCATAAAGGAAATCTCTCCCTTCCATTGTCTTCTCAGTTTCCAGCTTATCTGAAAACCCATTAATGCTTAAGCATTTGAGGCCTTCAAACAGAGTGAGGATGGTAGGCATAGAAAAGATGAATTCCTCATTTGACAGTTTTGAAGGATTGTCCCCTTCAACGGCTGTCCCAGTTTAGTCTCCATTGGTTGTCACTAAACTTTCCAAAGAAAGACCTGGTGCTTTCAGTGAAACCATATTTCCCCCCAACATTTAACCCAGGGGCCACGATGTTCCCCCTTTCTTCATGGAATGCTGTCCTGAACTAAATATGCTAGCAGTTAAACAGCCCATGAACACACCACAAATATTTGTTTATTGGGAATCAAAATATGGAGTGGGCTACAGAACTGGGGGCTGGATTATTAAGAACAGATTGGAGAGTGCTGTGGTAGTACTTGGATAAATATCACTAGTGGTGCAATATTGAAAAGATTGGGAAGTCATCAACCAGCCCTTCAGAACTGAAGCACATGATTTAACCACAAGCTGTACTTTATGAAATCTTAAACTGTAACACGAAGAGTGACCTAATTTAATCCATGTGGGCTACATGTTTGATGTCAACAGACTTTTCTTTTTAAACCGTCGAGGGAATGCAACAGGGTCTTTTGGACTTTAATAAAATATGGGCTGTTTCCTGCTAAGTCACTCATCTTGAGGGATTAATTATTTTTACATTATGATTGATATTCCATGGATTCTATGGGCTTTCCTGTACCTTTTTGTGCATATCCTTTTTGCAAGGGACAATTAACCATAAGTCTCAAAACATTAGTCTCTCACAGGTGTAATAGATGTGGAGGTAGATCCTGAGGCAGACAGTGCTTCTCTCTACCCGAGGGGCTTGTAAGAGACAGAATGAAGACAGTAGTTGCTATCATAAGTCATATAATGATACTTGATTCATAAGAGTCTGCTTGTGGGCTTAACATGACAGGTGCACACATATTATAGAAAAGTGCCTCCTAAGCCACTCTTCTTAAAGCAGTTTGAGATGATATTTGGGGGCTAGAGCTTCCCCATAGATTAGGTCCACAACTTGTTTTTTCACTGGGATGAGATTATATCAACAGGATTACAAATTGTTTTTTTTTTTTTTTTCCCTACCAGAAGGAAAACTAGTTAACATCCCCAAGCCCCCACCTTATGCATTTTTTTTTCTTTTTTAAATATTGTGACCATTAATTGAAAATACCAGATGGGGGCATTTTACATGTGTGTCCTTTTAAAGGTTCAGTGTGATTAAAATTTCTGAGAGGATAGTCTCAGTCTGGACTGGAATTCTTGAAAATAGTATAGTGTCCACTCTCAAGAAGCCCTGAAGACTGCTAGGTTGATAAAAGCAGGGTTAATGCAACCAGATTTTTTTTTCAAAAGGTAAGCAAGGAAGAACTCAGACCTTTTCCCCATCCTTACTTATGCTTAATTCCTTATAGCTTCCTTATTCAACGTGATGGTCCGTAGAACACGGCATCAGCACCACCTGAGGTTTGTTATAAATGCAGACAGACTCAAGGGCCCTTCCCCAGACCTGCTGAGTCAGAATATGTATTTTAACAGGAAACCTAGGTGATTCAGAGGCACATTTAGATTTGAGAAGCACTGCCTTAGAGAGCTTTGGGCAAGGCTATAGGAGGCCTCTACTAGCTGAGCTAATCCTCTACTAGCTGAGCTAACCCCATGGAAGGAAAATTTTATTTGCTGAATGTAGCCTTGAAACATCCAAACCAATGAATTAGTTATCAGATGTGTGTGTGTGTGTGTAAAACATATTTCTAAGTAGTGTAGGACAGTGTCAGTTACCAAACATAAATAAGAAGAGCCATTTATTCATCCTTGTGTAAAAACCTGAGGCCAAGTAGAGTAAGAAAGGAAATAGGCCGGGGACATTCTTTTCTTGATTTTATAACAATTTTGAAGTTCAACTCTGATCTTCAACTTTGACTTTTAACATTCAAATGCTGTGGACCAAAACAGTCTTTAGAATTTCAAGGTTTTTTTTCTCTAAAAGGAGATAGATAGGAGTGAAACTTTTTCTTGATGCCAGGCTTTTAGCACCTTAAAAATAAATACTTCAGTTCCTAGTATGTAAAAAAACAAAACAAAACAAAACACATACATTCTATGTATTGATGAAATTCAGTATTCAATCCATGTTCTAAAATACTATCATTTATACTGATTTTGACATTTGTTTTGTGTAAAACAGGGAATATATTCTCATCAGATGCTTTTCTTTTCTTTCTTTCTTTCTTTTTTTTTTTTTAAAGATCTTGGAATTTCTGGACAAGACTGGTTTGTCCTACTCTATTTTTTTATAATGTTCAGTAACCCCGCATATTGTAGTACATCATTAGTTTTTGATGTAGTGTTCAATGATTCAGTAGTTGTGTTTAACATCCTTTATTAAAAATAAACATAAAGGGCAAAACAAAAATCAAACTATGGAGGTATAAAGTGAAAAAAATGAAAACAAAACAGGAACATTTTCCCCTGCCTCTTTGGGCTCCTCTTGCAATAGTGAACAAATAAGTATGGTTAATTATTTTCAGTATGCTTTCAGAGAAATTATTTTTTCATTTACTTCTTTCCCTCCTCCTCTCTTCTCTTTCTGTGATTTAAAGGATTTTTTAAGTTTATACAATAGGATTATATCTTATTAGATTTTATAGTAGTTTGCTTTTTCATGTAATTTGTTTTACACTTTTTGAGGCATTAACTACACATACAGCTCATTTAAAAAATCCTTTATTTGGAAATAATTTCAGATTCACCTACAAGTTGCAAGAGTAAGAATAGCACATTATAACTTTCACCTTGATTCACTTATCTGTTAACATTCTGCCTCATTTGCCATGAGTTGAGTTGTCTTCTCTCTGCCTCTTTGTGTGTGTGTGTATACATTTTCCAAACCATTTCAAAGTGAGTTGCCTACATCATGACTCTTTATCCCCAAATATTTTAATGTGTATTTCCTAATAATAGGAAATCCTTTCTCTCTCTTCTTTTTTTCTAAAGTAATCTCTACACCCAAAGTGTGCTTGAATTTATAACCCCAGGATCAAGGGTTGCATCCTCTACTGACTAAGCCAGCCAGACACCCCAATAATGGGGCATTCTCTTACACAATTACCATATTATTATCAATTTTTGTGAATTAAACAATGGTATATTTTAATCTAATATCCCATGTTTTTCCGTTTATCAGTTGATCCAATAATGCTTTTTTTTCAGCATTTGTTTTCTTCCAATATGGGATCAAATATAGGATCAGGTATTACATTTGATTGTCATGTCTTTTTAGTTTCCTTTCATCTGGAACATTGCCACAGCATTCCCTTGTCTTTCTTGGCATTGGCATTTTGGATATACAGCCACTGCTTCCCCCATTCTCCAACTTCTAAAAAGAAAATAGAAAACTCCTTTTTATGAATTTGTCTGCTCTTTCTTCTGGATTCCATTTAGGCTGTGTACTCCCGGCATGTGTACTATATAGGTGATGCTGTGTCCTTTTCAGGATATTGCATCTGCAAACACACAGTGTTCTCTAGTTAGTTTTGATCACCCCACCCATAAAGGGCTTATCTAATTTCTCTACACTGTAGTTACTATCTCTTCTTTTGCAATTAATAAGTAATTTGTAAGGAGATATTTAAGATCATACAAGCCTGTTGCTCATCAAAATTTCCCTCTAAGGTTAGAAGATTTGTTGGCCATTTTTGCCTGAAATAATCTTTAGTATGTGTTTACCTGCACCAGATCCTGGCTAAGCCCCTGACTTCTGGTCCTCTTTGGCCTTAGAGTATGAGGCCAATTCATGAGGACATTATGTATTTATTGCTGGGTTTGATTTGGTAAATTTTTGAGGGTTTTTGCATCTATGTTTATTAAAGATATTGATGTGGAGTTTTCTTTTGATGTTTTTGTTTTGTTACTAGTGTGATGCTTGCCTCATGAATGAGCTGGGAAGTATTCCTTCCTTTTTTTTTTTTTTGGAAGAAATTATGTAGAATTTATTTATTTATTAAATCTTTGCTAAAATTCACCAGTGAAACCATTTGGGCCTGGTGTTTTCTTTTTTTGGAAGATTTAAACTTTGAATATAATTTATTTAGTAGCTATAGAGCTATTCAATTATGTGTATAACTCTGAGTGAATTTTTTGGTGTGTCTGATTAATGCTTTATCATTTTTTAAAAAAAATTGTTGATTTTTGCTCTATAATTTTCTCCTTTCAGCACGTTTTGAGTTCACTTTGCTTTTTTTCTAGTTCTTAAGGTGGAATTTTAGATTATTGATTTGAGAACTTTATTTTTTTAAAGAATTCTTTATTTGAGAGAACACAAAAGCCCATGTGCATGTGAGTGGGGGGAGGGACAGAAAGAGTGTGAATCCTTTTTTTTTTTTTTTTTTAAAGATTTTATTTATTTGACAGAGAGGCACTTTGAGAAGGGAACACAAACAGGGGGAATGGGAGAGGGAGAAGCAGGCTTTCTGCTGGGTAGGGAGTTCAGTGCGGGGCTGGATCCCAGGACTGTGGGATCATGACCTAAGCTGAAGGCAGACCCTTAATGACTGACCCACCTAGGCACACCAAGAGAGTATGCATCCTTAGGCAGACTCCCCACTGAGAGTGGAGCCTGTGAGGCTCTATCCCAGCACCCTGAGATCATAACCTTAGCTGAAAACCAAGAGTCTACCACTTAACCGACTGAGCCACCCTGCGCCACCCCACCCCCCACTTTTTTAGAGACAGAGAAGGAGAGGGAGGTACAGGTTTAGAGGGAGACAGAGAATCCTAAGCATGTTCCATCCCCACAAGGAATCCTATAAGGGGCTCAATCTCACAACCCTGAGATCATGACCCGAGCAGAAACCAATGGACACTTAACTGACTGATCCACAGAGACACCTCTGAGAACTTTTTGTAATGTAAGAACTTAATGCTATAAAATTTCCTCTAAGTATTTTGTTAGCTACATCCTGTAAATTTTGACATTAAATTTTAATTTCATGCAGTTAAATATGTTCTTTCAATTTTCTTTGATAGTTTCTTTTTGATCCAAGGGTTATTTATAAATGTGCTGCTTAATTTTCAAATAATTTGGACTTTCCCAGATAACTTTCTGTTATGTATTTCTAATTTAATTCATTTATGGTCAGAGAACATGCTTTCTATGGTTGATACTGCTTCAGTGTGATGTGTTTTATTTTTATGGCTCAGAATATGATTTATATTTGTCAGTGTTCTTTCTGTACTTGAAGAGAATATATATTGTGCTGTTGTTTGGTAGTATATTCTAAATATCAATTAGATTAAGTTGGTGATAACATTGTTCAGATCATCTAGATCCTTACTGATTTTCTACTCTTTTTCTATCAGTTACTAAGAGGAATATTGAAGTCTCCAATTACAATTTTGGGTTTGTCTATTCCACCTTCAATTCTGTTGTCTTTTGCTTTATGTATTTTGAGACTTTTATTATTTTGTGTATAATTGAGAATTGTCATATCTTCTTGGAGAATTGACTCCTTTATTCTTATGTTATCTCTCTCTTTTTCCTTGATTATATTCCCTGTTCTGAAGTCTGCTTTGTCTGATATTACTATTCTAGTTTTCTTTTGGTTAGTGTTTATATATTTTTTGCTGTTCTTTTTATTTTACCTATAACTTTTTGTGTAAAATGGATATCTTATAGATAGCATACATATGGGTATTGCTTTTTTATACAATCTGACAATCTCTTTTAATTGGTATGGTTAGGTCATTTACATGTAATATGATTATTAATATGGTTGGACTAAAATCTTCCAGCTTGAGAGCTGTCCTCTATTTGTTTCATCTCTTATTTTTTTTCTTTTTCTCTCTTCGCTTAGGTTTGTCAAACATTTTTTTATTATTCCATTTTACCTCCCCTATTGAAATATTATTTGTACCTCCTACACAACTTCTAACAATTACCCTAAACTTTACAATATATACCTATGGTTAATCAGAATCTACTTTTAATGTGTTTTAAAAGTATTTCATATGTTGTGTAAAAACCTTCAATTGTTCTTCCTTCTTATCCTTTGTGGTGCTTTTTATTCTTCTTTCTATGAATGTGGCATATCACATTGATTGGTTTGTATATTCTAAACCATCCTTTCATCCCAGAGATAATGTGGGTTGGCTTTAATGTACTGTTGAATTTGATTTGCTATTAGTTTGTTGAGCGTTTTTGCATTTATATTCATTAGGGATACTGACCTGTGGTGTTTTTTGTTTGTTTGTTTGTTTGTTTGTTTTGTTGTTGTTCTTGTTGTAATGTCCTTATCTGGCTTCAGTACTCGGATAATGCTGGCCTTGTGAAATGAATTTTGGAGTGTTTCCTACTCTTCCACTTTTTGGAAGAGCTTGAGAATAATTGGTATTTATTCTTTAGATGTTTGATAAAACTCATTGAAGAAATCATCTGGCCCTGGGCTTTTCGTTGAGGGGTTTAAGATTACTGATTTAATCTCCTTAGTTGTTACTCATCTGTTTTAATTTTCTATTTCTTCATGATTCCCTCTTGGAAGGGTGTGTGTTTCGAGGAATTTATCCATTTTCTCTAAGTAATCCAATCTGTTGATGTATAATTGTTCATAGTAGCCTCTTGTGTTCTTTGTATTTCTAAGGTTATCAGTTATAATATTTCCTCTTTTATTTATAATTTTGTTCATTTGACTCTTCTCTCTTTTTTTCTTGATAAGTCTAGCTAATGGTTTGTCAGTTGTCATATCTTTTCAGAAACCAATTCTTTGTTTCACTGTTTTTTTTTTCTGTTGTCTTTATTTCTGCTTGAATCTTTAGTATTTTCTTTCTTCTGCTAACTTTGACATTACATTTTTCTTCCTTTCTAAAATTTCTTTAAGTCTCAAATTAGGTTATTTATTTGAGATCTTTCTTTTTTCTTAATGTAAGAATTTATTACTATAAATTTCCCTCTTAGAACTGCTTTTGTTGCATCTTATAATTTTTGGTATATTTTATTTTTCTTTTCATTTGTTTCAAGATTTTTTATAATTTCCTTTTAGATTTCTTCTTTGAGCAAGTGATTGTTGAGGAGTACATTTTTTTAATTTAAACATACTTGTGAAATTTTCCATTTTCCTATTATTATTGATTTCTAGTTTCATATCACTGTGTTCATGAAAGATATTTGATATATTTACAATCTTCTTAAATTTGTTAAGTCTTGCTTCATGCTTTTAGCATGTGTTCTGTCCTGGAGAATGCTCCATGTGTGCTTCAGAAGATGTGTATTTTGGAACTGTAGAATGGAATATTTTGTATGTCTGTTGGGTCTCTTTGGTATATAGTGTTATTAGATCCACTGTTTCCTTATTAGTTTTATATTTGGAGATTTACCCAATGTCAAAATTGTGAATTGAAATACCCTGCTATTACTTTATTATTGTCTACATCTCCTTTCAATTCTGTGGATATTTTCTTTAAATATTGAGGTGCTCCAATTTTGAATGCATATGTATTTATAAATCTGATATCCTCTTGTTGAATTGACTCCTTTATCAGTATGTAGTGACCTTCTTTGTCTGTTTTGACCCATTTTGACTGAAACTCTATTTGATATAAGTATAATCCTGGGTTTTTATGGTTACCATTTTTACAAAATATCTTTTTCCAACCCTTCATTTTCAGCCAATGTATGTCCTTAAGCTAAAGTTTGTCTGTTGGAGGCAGCATATTTTTGGATCTTGTTTTTTTCCCATCCATTCAGCCACTGTTTTTATTTTCTTTTTCTTCAAGATTTTATGTAATATTTGGCAGAGAAAGAAAGAGAGAGATAGGCAGGGGGAGCTGCAGGCAGAGAAAGAAGCAGGCTTCCTGCTGAGCAGAGAGCCCAATGTGGGACTTGATCCCAGGACCCTAGGATCATGACCTGAACAGAAGGCCGACACTTAAACAACTGAGCCATCCAGGAGCCCATCCCTGTGTGTTTTAGTTGGAGAATTTGTTCAGTAATTGTTTAAAGGAATTATTGGTAGGTAGGGACTTACTGTTGCCATTTTTTTAACTGATTTCCTTTTTTTGAATTCTTTTATTCCTTTCTTCTTCTTGTTCTGTTTTCAATTACTTATTTATTTACTTATTTTTTGTAATAGTTGCTTTAATTCCTTTCTTTTAAAAATTTTTGTGCATCCACTGTAGGTATTTCCTTTGTAGTTATCATTAGACTTAAATAAGATATCTTGGAGATATAACAGTATATTTAAAGCTGATAACAATTTACCTTCAAGCACCTACAAAAGTTCTACCCTTTTATTTCTCCTCCCTCATGTTTTATGCTATTGATATCACACTTTATATTTTTATATTGTGAAGCCATTAATAAGTTATTGTAGTTGTAGTTATTTTTAATGTTACTGTTTTTTTAACTTTTATACTAGAGATAAAAACAATTTACAGGGGTGCCTGGGTGGCTCAGTGGGTTAGAACCTCTGCCTTCGGCTCAGGTTATGGTCCCACGGTCCTGGGATCAAGGCCTGCATCGGGCTCTCTGCTTGGCAAGCAGGCTGCTTCCTCCTCTCCCTGCCAGCCTCTCTGCCTACTTGTGATCTTTGTTTGTCAAATAAATAAATAAAATCTTTAAAAACAAAACAAAACAAAAAACACTTTATATACCACCATTTGTAATTATTTTAACTAAGATCTTTATACGTTTTTTTTTTAATTTTTTATTATTTTTTTGTAAACATATATTTTTATCCCCAGGGGTACAGGTCTGTGAATCACCAGGTTTACACACTTCACAGCACTCACCAAAGCACATACCCTCCCCAATGTCCATAATCCCACCCCCTTCTCCCAAACCCCCTCCCCCCAGCAACCCTCAGTTTGTTTTGTGAGATTAAGAGTCACTTATGGTTTGTCTCCCTCCCAATCCCATCTTGTTTCATTGATTCTTCTCCTACCCACTTAAGCCCCCATGTTGCATCACCACTTCCTCATATCAGGGAGATCATATGATAGT
>NC_081565.1:69709762-69728554 GCF_022355385.1 Mustela nigripes | reverse complement strand
TCCCCTCCCCCCAGCAACCCTCAGTTTGTTTTGTGAGATTAAGAGTCACTTATGGTTTGTCTCCCTCCCAATCCCATCTTGTTTCATTGATTCTTCTCCTACCCACTTAAGCCCCCATGTTGCATCACCACTTCCTCATATCAGGGAGATCATATGATAGTTGTCTTTCTCTGCTTGACTTATTTCGCTAAGCATGACATGCTCTAGTTCCATCCATGTTGTCGCAAATGGCAAGATTTCATTTCTTTTGATGGCTGCATAGTATTCCATTGTGTATATATACCACATCTTCTTGATCCATTCATCTGTTGATGGACATCTAGCTTCTTTCCATAGTTTGGCTATTGTGGACATTTCTGCTATAAACATTCAGGTGCACGTGCCCCTTTGGATCACTACGTTTGTATCTTTAGGGTAAATACCCAATAGTGCAATTGCTGGGTCATAGGGCAGTTCTATTTTCAACATTTTGAGGAACCTCCATGCTGTTTTCCAGAGTGGTTGCACCAGCTTGCATTCCCACCAATAGTGTAGGAGGTTTCCCCTTTCTCCGCATCCTCGCCAGCATCTGTCAATTCCTGACTTGTTGATTTTAGCCATTCTGACTGGTGTGAGGTGATATCTCATTGTGGTTTTGATTTGTATTTCCCTGATGCCGAGTGATATGGAGCACTTTTTCATGTGTCTGTTGGCCATCTGGATGTCTTCTTTGCAGAAATGTCTGTTCATGTCCTCTGCCCATTTCTTGATTGGATTATTTGTTCTTTGGGTGTTGAGTTTGCTAAGTTCTTTATAGATTCTGGACACTAGTCCTTTATCTGATATGTCGTTTGCAAATATCTTCTCCCATTCTGTCAGTTGTCTTTTGATTTTGTTAACTGTTTCCTTGGCTGTGCAAAAGCTTTTGATCTTGATGAAATCCCAATAGTTCATTTTTGCCCTTGCTTCCCTTGCCTTTGGCGATGTTCCTAGGAAGATGTTGCTGCGGCAGAGGTCGAAGAGGTTGCTGCCTGTGTTCTCCTCAAGGATTTTGATGGATTCCTTTCGCACATTGAGGTCCTTCATCCATTGTGAGTCTATTTTTGTGTGTGGTGTAAGGAAATGGTCCAATTTCATTTTTCTGCATGTGGCTGTCCAATTTTCCCAGCACCATTTATTGAAGAGGCTGTCTTTTTTCCATTGGACATTCTTTCCTGCTTTGTCGAAGATTAGTTGACCATAGAGTTGAGGGTCTATTTCTGGGCTCTCTATTCTGTTCCATTGATCTATGTGTCTGTTTTTGTGCCAGTACCATGCTGTCTTGATATTTTTATGTTGTTACTTAGTGTCCCTCAGTTCAACTTAAATGACTTTCTTTAACATTTTTTTTTATTGGTAGGTCTCCCGGTGATGAACTCCCTTAGGTTTTGTTTACCTGGGGATGTCTTTCTCTTTATTTCATTTTCAAAGGACAGGTTTGCCAGGTATAATCATCTTTGCTGGCAGGTTTTAGTTTTTGTTTTTGTTTTTTCCTTTTGAGTATTTTGAACATGTTATCCCACTTGCTTCTGGCTTATAAGGTTTCTACACAGAAATATGCTCATAGCTTTATTGGAGGGAGGGGTTCCTTGTATGTGATAGATTATTTTCACTTTTCTCTTGCTACGTTCAAAAGTTTCTATTTATTTTGACTTTTAACATTTTGATTATAAGGTATCTTGGAGTAACATTCTTTAGGTTGATGTTGCTTGAAATCCTTTCACATTCCTATACTTGGTTGTTCACATCTCTCCCAAGATTTGGAATGTTTTTAGCTATTATCTATTTAAATAAGCTGTTTGCCCTTTACTTTTTCTTTTCTTCTGGTGCTCTCATAATGGGAATGATTGGTCTCTTGACTGTGTTCCGTATTTCACATAGACTTTCTTCATTCTTTTTTTTTTTTTTTTTGTTCAACTGTATGACTAATTTCAGGCAATCTGTGTTTAAATTGCTGATTCTTTTTTCTGCATGATTGATTCTGTTGTTGAAACTATATTGAATTGTTCAGTTCTCTTACTGTTTTCTTCAGCTCCAGGACTTCTGCTTGTTTCTTTTGGCTTCTGTATTTTATTAAACTTCACAGTTGTTTAGGTATTCTTTTCCTAATTTTGTCTATTTGTGTTGCTTTGCATTTCATTGAGATTCTTTAAGAATATTATTTTGAATTCTTTGTTAGGCAAATCAAAAATCTTCATTTCTTTGGAGTCAGTTAATAGATCTTTATTAGGTGCCTTTGGTGTCATATTTAACTGATTCTTAAGTATCTATATAGCCTCACATTGGTGTCTGTGTATTTGAATGAACCAACACTTCTTCTAGTCTTTACGTTTTTTAGTCACCTGTTGGTTCCTGGGGCTGATGGTATTATCTCCAGAATCACAATTGTGCTGGGCTGGAGCTGGTAGTGAGGCTGTCATTGGGTTTTCATTTGGCCCTGTAGTTGGTGGGCTTATTACCAGGGGTCTAGATGGATGTGGATCTCGTTTTTCGGGTGGATTAGGCTGGCTTCATTACCTTGTTCAGTGGGATAGTGCTGTCATACTGGTCTGCTTTAAGGTCCATAGTTGTGGTATAAGTCAGTGCACCTATTAGTAGGATGGACAGGTATGGATTCTGCTAGAGACCTGGGTGGGTTTCTGCCTTATCATTGGATAGACACCTGAGTGCACAGGACTGGGCCTGAACTATGGCTGAAAGGCATTGGAATTGAGCTGTTTCAGGTTCTATAACCAAGATTGAGGTCTTTAGACCTGGCTCTGGAGACATGAATGACTGTCTCCCCACCAGGTACTTGAGTACGCTTTACTGATCCCTGAGCATGGCTAAAGGGACTAGATCCCAAAATAGGCACATTTCTGGGTCTCCTGAAGTATGGTCTTGAGAGTCTCCCACCGTGTTCTGTCATGGCAAGATTGCTTATAGACCATGACTGAGAGGGACTGGAACTGAATATAGGGCCCTTTTCAGATCTCTAGGACACAGATAGTCTCTTGTTGATATCCTAGGACCTCAGGACTGCTAGAAGACTGTGGCTGAGAGAAGGCTGGAAACAGGCCTTTTAAGAATCTCTGGGGATACAAATGGGACTGTTTCCTAACAGGTTACTGTTTCAGTATTACTGGTTATAGATTGTGACTGGGATAAGCTGGAACCCAATTACAGAGCCCTTTCAGAATCTACAGATTGACCAGCTCTGGTGGACTTTCTTCTAAGGCTCCTATACTCAACCTCAGAAGGGCTGGAACAGTTCACATACTACTTCCACATCTACTGCCAGGATCAAATTCTGTATGCCTATTACTCAATGCACAGGTGGGTGTGACTCCTCTGAGTACCTTGGTGTATGACGCTTGTGATAGGAACAAGCCAAATGGGGCTGTAGCTGAGTCCTCAGGGGTACAGGGATTTTCTTCCAGGTCTGTGGCTGAGTCCATGGTTAGCTAGTTAGCTGTCTGAGTGTGAGTCTGCCTTCTCAAAATGGCTTTCCTCAGTCTTAGAATGCACTGAGGTTTCATAGATGCCTACTGGGATCCTGCCTCTTCCACAAAGGCACTTTTATCAGTGAATGGATGCCAAATTGTTCAGAGGGGATATGAGAGAGGACGTGTTATTTGGACGTGTTATTTGGCTGTTTTTCTGATATCACTCCCAGTGTTTCTTGTATAACAAGTAGATTGGCAATAAATTACATCAATTCGTATGTATTTAAAATTTTTTTATTTCTCCTTTATTTTTGAAAGTAATTTTTGCTGAGGATTGAATTTTGGGTTGACATCTTCATCTTTCAGTATTTTAAAGATAATACTCCATTACCTTTTGCTTGCATAGTTTCTGATGAGGCATCCATTATTTAAATCTTGTTTCCTTTGCATGTAATATATCTTTTTCTTCATGTTGCCTTTAAAATTACTCTTTGTGTTTATTTAAAACACAAAGAGTGTTTAGTGATTTAAATAAGATTTGCGTATGTGTCTTTATTTTCTTCTGCTGTGTTTCTTGGCTCTGTGGTTTGGTGTCTATCGTATTAATCTTGAAAAATTCTTGGTCATTATTTTTCATATATTTCCTTTGTCCTATTCTATATCTCTTTTCCTTTTGGGACTCCCAACTACATATGGTTATACTGTTTGATATTGGGCCATAGTTCTTTTATGTTCTGTGTTTTTTTCCTGTCTTTTTGTCTCTATATTTCAGTTTTGGTAATTTTTTTTGACATATTTTCTAGTTCAGCATTAGTCACCTGTGTTGACTCTACTTATAACATCATTAAAGGCATTTTTCTTCTCTGTTATTATGGTTTTGATTTCTAGCATTTCCATTTCATTCTTTCTTACACTTTTTATGTGCTAGAATTATCCTGTCTGATCTTAGGTGCTGTGTGGTTATTCCATAAGATCCTTTAACATATTAATCATAGTTATTTTAAATTTTATGTCAGACATTTAACATCTTTGTCATATCTGACTAGGGTTATTATCACTTTGTCCTTTGCAAGTGTGTTTTCTCATGGCTTTTTATATGTCCTGTCCTTTTTTGTTGAAAGCTGAACATCTTGTGTAGGACATTAGAGATTTGAGGTAAATGATTTTTGTCTTGAAAAATGGGCATACATTTTCTTCAACCAAACCTTAGCACCAGGATTTACGTTAATCCTGCTAAGAGTTAAACTAGGTTTTAGGCTTATCATTGTTATGATTACCCTGAGTACATTATGGACTTTAAATTCCCCTAGGGTTATTTTTTATTTAGGGTAGGAATTCATTTGAGAGATGAATTATTTTTCAATGATTGCTCTATCCTCAGGTTTAAGTCTTTGGTTTGTGTTTTTTGAGGTTTATCTCTTGCATTACTTGTTACTCAGTGATTATTAGCCTGACCATGGGGATGAGGGGTGAATCAGATATTCTCCCTTATTTTATTTAAGCATCTGTGTTGGACAGTCACTGAGATCCCAGACATCCTGCCCCTCCCCCCATGATGTTCTGAATTTTGCACATATCTCTGATCTTCCCTCTGGGGTCCAGGTTTATTTTTTCTTCTTTTTCCTGGGATGGAATAGGATTTTACTAACGTCCCTAGTGTGACAGTGTTTTCTCCCTTTTCCCACAGATTCAAGCTGTTTGTTTTTGTTGATTTTTTGTGTGGGTTTTTTTTTGTTTGTTTTTTGTTTTTTATTTCTTTTTGTTTGTTTGTTTTGTTTGTTTTGTTTTGTTTTGTTTTGGAAGGGTTTTTGTTTTTGTTTTTGTAGGTAAGAGGAGAGAGAATGGTCTGGGCAAATTTCTTACTCTTCTTACAGTGACTGCTGTTTCCATTTCCAGTTCTGCACCAGAAGGGAGACTTCAGAATTCTCCCAGTTGTTTCTGTGACTGTCCCATGGAGTTTGTGAAAGAAGAAGAAAATACTTGCTGCCAGTTAAGACGTCACCCTCTTACCAGTGTACTGTTGGCCTCCAGGAATGTGTCTATCTCCCTAGCTGAACTTCTCTTACTGGTGTTTGCTTTTTAGAGTTCTACTTTTATCAAATTATATTAATTTCCTATTGGCATTTGACCTAAGTAAGTTACTGCTTATACCATGTCTTTCCCTGGAGGTGCCTATTTTCCCCTAGATTCTGCTGCTATGATATTAGTACAGTTCAAGGTTCAAGGAAAGTCATGATGTTTGTCCAGCTTTTTTTTTTTTCCCCACAAAAATATTGGGAATGATGATGCTCTTTCCAGCTTTCCACATCTTCAAACAGAGATTGGATGTCTTATTTTGTTTAAAAATTATAATAATGGTTATTTATTTTTACAAAGAAGCAAAAAAGGACAAACTGCATATTTCACTGTCAGTAAGAGCTGAAGTAGAGAATGAAGGAAGCAGATAGTGAGTATAGTCCCATTCATGTAGGATTACAGAGGTTGGGTAGTGTGTTCTAAAGTATCGAGAAAAAATATAAATGCAGGACTAATTCTTCCTTTGAGAGCTATTTGTAAAACTTCTTAGAAATTAGTATTTTACAACCATGTACACAGATGTCAGAAAGGAAGCAAGATTTCATCACAGGCTTCTCATTCTGTATCATTTATGATTCAGTGCTTTCCTGCTTTATTTTTTGATCTCTAAATTATCATTAAACTCTAAATAATAGCTTCTATTTACCTTTGTTCATGAAATAACTAATTTGTGTTTTAAAATCTTACATTGACGCTTTAACAAAATGTTAATTGTAATAAAGCTAAATGTTAATGAAGAGAGAAAGAGCCCAGGACACAGAAGCAGTAGGAAGAGGGAAAGAAGATTCATTCAGAAATACATATTTTTTAAAACAACAAAAAAAAACTTTTCAAACACTGAGCATGTTTGAACTATTCATAGCTAATACACTGGTGGATTAGTGGCTAGTGGAGAAAGGACTGGCCTAGACCAAGGGAACTAGAGTTTTCTTCTCCATATAACTTTAAGCCAAGTTAGTTATTATTTCTAGATTTAAGTTAATCCAAATACCAAAGAAGAGGTGAGGTGCATTGGTTTAAGAGGCCTTTAACGTTCCTCCTACACTAATGATTGCTGGACTATAGATTGTGTTTTCTGGTATCTTTCCAAAGCATGCCTGGATACACATTATGGGTCATTATCTACAATTCATTGTATGGCTCCAGGAACTCTGCCAGACCCTGGGCTCACCCACGTTGGCGGCTTCTACCTCTTGACTTAACCTGAATTCTTTATAATTTGGAGAGACTTCTTCTAATGGGATTGGAAATGCAATGGAATTACTTTTCTACTAAGTCTTTGGGATAAAAAGACAGTGGAGTGCACATGCATGTGGCTGTCCAATTTTCCCAGCACCATTTATTGAAGAGACTGTCTTTTTTTCACTGAACATTCTTTCATGCATTGTGGAAGATTAGTTCACCATAGAGTTGAAGGTGTTTATTTCTGGGTTCTCTATTCTGTTCTATTGATTTATGTATCTGTTTTTGTGCCAATACCATACTGTCTTGATAATGACAGCTTTGTAATAGAGCTTGAAGTTTGGAATTGTGATGCCACCAACTTTGGCTTTCTTTTCAAAATTCCTCTGGCTATTTGGGGTCTTTTCTGTTTCCATATAAATTTTGGGATTATTTGTTTCATTTCTTTGAAAAAAAAATTGATGGTATTTTGATAAGGATTGCATTAAATGTGTAGGTTGCTTTAGGTAGCATGGACATTTTCACAATATTTGTTCTTCCAATCCATGAGCATGGAATGTTTTTCCATTTCATTGTGTCTTCCTCAGTTTCTTTCATGAGTATATTATAGTTTTCTGAGTACTAATTCTTTGCCTCTTTGGTTAGGTTTATTCCTAGGTATCTTATAGTTTTTAGGTGCAATTGTAAATGGGACATACTCCTTAATTTCTCTTTCTTCTGTCTTGCTGCGGGCGTAAAGAAATGCAACTGATTTCTGTGCATTGATTTTATATCCTGACACTTTACTGAATTCCTGTATGAGTTCCAACAGTTTTGGAGTAGAGTCTTTTGGGTTTTCCACATAAAGAATCATATCATCTGCAAAGAGTGATAGTTTGACTTCTTCTTTGCCAATTCTGATGCCTTTTATTTCTTTTTGTTGTCTGATTGCCAAGGCTAGGACTTCTAGTACTATGTTGAATAGCAGCAGTGATAGTGGACATCCCTGCCATGTTCCTGACCTTGCAGAAAAGCTCCAGGTTTTTCCCCATTGAGAATGATATTCATTGTGGGTTTTTGATAGATGGCTTTTATGATATTGAGGTATGTACCCACCTGTACCTACACTTTGAAGAGTTTTGATCAAGAAAAGATGTTGTACTTTGTCAAATGCTTTTTTAGCATCTATTGAGAGTATCATATGGTTCTTGTTCTTTCTTTTATTAATGTACTGTATCAAAGTGATTGATTTGCAGATGCTGAACCAACCTTGCAGTCCAGGATAAATCCCACTTGGTCATGGTGAATAATCCTTTTAATTACTGTTGGATACTATTGACTAGTATTTTGGTGAGAATTTTCACATCTGTATTTGCCAAGGATATTGGTCTGTAATTCTCCTTTTGATGGGGTCTTTGTCTGGTTTTGGTATCAAGGAAATGCTGGCCTCATAAAATGAGTTTGGAAGTTTTCCTTCTATTTCTATTTTTTGAAACAGTTTCAGGAGAATAGATATTAACTCTTATTTAGATGTTTGATAGAATTGCCCTGGGAAGCCGTCTGGCCCTGGGCTCTGTTTGTTGGAAGATTTTTGATGACTGCTTCAATCTCCTTACTGGTTATGGGTCTGTTCAGGTTTTCTATTTCTTCCTGGTTCAATTTTGGTAGTTGATATGTCTCTAGGAATGCATCCGTTTCTTCCAGATTGTCAAATTTGCTGGCGTAGAGTTGCTCACAATAGGTTCTTATAATTGTATTTCTTTGGTGTTGGTCGTGATCTTTCCTTCTTCATTCATAATTTTATTAATTTGGGTCCTTTCTCTTTTCTATTTGATAAGTCTGACCAGAGGTTTATCAATCTTATTAATTCTTTCAAAGAACCAGCTCCTAGTTTCATTGATCTGTTCTACTGTTCTTTTGGTTTCTAGTTCATTGATTTCTGCTCTGATCTTTATTATTTCTCTTTTCCTGCTAGGTTTAGGCTTTCTTTCCTGGTCTTTATTCAGCTCCTTTTAGTGTAGGGTTAGGTTGTGTACTTAAGACCTTTCTTGTCTCTTGAGAAAGGCTTATATCCCTATATACTTTCCTTTCAGGACTGCCTTTGCTGTGTCCCACATATTTTGAACAGTTGTGCTTTCATTTTCATTTTTTTCCATGAATTTTTTCAATTCTTCTTTAATTTCCTGGTTGACCCATTCATTCTTTAGTAAGATGCTCTTTAGCCTCCATGTATTTGAGTTCTTTCCAACCTTCCTCTAGCTTTAGAGCATTGTGGTCTGAAATTATACAGGGAATGATTCCAATCTTTTGCTACCAGTTGAGACCTGATTTGTGACTGAGGATGTGATCTATTCTGGAGAATGTTCCATGTGCACTAGAGAAGCATGTGTATTCTGTTGCTTTCAGATGGAATGTTCTGAATATCTCTGTGATGTCCATCTGTTCCAGTGTGTCATTTAAGGCCTTTCTTTCCTTTTTTTTTTTTTCAAGATTTTATTTATTTATTTGATAGAGGGAGAGAGATCAGAAATAGGCAGAAAGATAGGCAGAGGTGGAGGGGGAAGCAGGCTCCCTGCTGAGCAGAGAGCCTGATGGGGGGCTTGATCCCAGGACCCTGAGATCATGAACTGAGCCGAAGGCAGAGGCTTAATGCACTGAGCCATCCAGGTGCCCCATTAAGGCCTTTATTTCCTTGTTGATCTTTTGCTTGGATGATCTGTCCATTTCAATGAGGGAAGTATTAAAGTCCCCTACTATTATTCTATTATCATTGATGTGTTTCTTTGAGGCTGCTCCCATGTTAGGGTCATAGATATTTATTATTCTTAGATCTTCTTGTTGGACAGACCCTTTTAAGTATGATATAGTGTCCTTCCTCCTCTCTTATTATAGTCTTTGGCTGAAATCCAATATTCTGATATATGGATTGACACCCCAGCTTTCTTTTGATGTCCATTAGCATGGTAAATTGTTTTCCACCCCCTCACTTTAAATCTGGAGGTGTCTTTGGATCTAAAATGAGTTTCTTGTAGACAATATATTGATGGATTTTGGTTTTTTATCCATTCTGATACCCTGTCTCTTTTTATTGGAGCATTTAGCCCATTTACATTCAGGGTCTCTATTGAAAGATATGAATTTAGTGCTGTATGAATGTATTGGCTGTAAGGTGACTGTTAACTGTATATTGTCTCTGTTCCTTTCTGGTCTACTACTTTTCAGTTCTTTCTTCACTTAGAGGACCCCTTTCAATATTTCCTGTAGGGCTGGTTTGGTGTTTACAAATTCTTTTAGGTTTTGTTTGTCCTGGAGGCTTTTTATTTCTCCTTCTATTTTCAGTGATAGCTTAGCTGGATATAGTATTCTTGGCTGCATGTTTTTCTCATTTAGTGCTCTGAATATATCATGCCAATTCTTTCTGGCCTGCTAGGTCTCTGTGGATAAGTCTGCTGCTAATATAATATTTTTACCATTATATGTTACAGACTTCTTGCCCCGGCTTCTTTCAGGATTTTCTCTTTGTCACTAAGACTAGTTAAGTTTTACTATTAGATGATGGGGTGTGGACCTATTTTTATTGATTTTGAGGGGGAGGCTCTCCGTGCCTCCTGAATTTTGATGATTGTTCCCTTTGCCATATTAGGGAAATTCTCTACAATAATTCACTCCAATATACCTTCTGCCCCCCCTTCTTCTGGAATCCTAATTATTCTAATACTGTTTTGTCTTATGGTGTCCCTTCTCTCTCAAATTCTCCCCTTGTGGTCCAGTAGTTGTTTGTCTCTCTTTTGCTCAGCTTCTTTATTCTCCATCATTTGGCCTGCTATATTACTAATTCTCTCTTCCGCCTCATTTATCCTAGCACTGAGAGCTTCCATTTTTTATTGCACTTAATTACTAGCTTTTTTAAAAATTTCAACTTGGTTAGATTTTATTTATTTCTCCAGAAAGGGATTTTATTTCTCCAGAAAGGTTCTCTAATATCTCCTATGCATTTTTTGAGTCTAGCTAGCACCTTGAGAATCATTGTTCTGAACTCTAGTTCTGACATATTACCAATGTCTGTATTGATTAGGTCCCTAGCCATTGGTACTTCCTTTTCTTCTTCTTCTTTTTTTTTTTTTTGTGGTGAGTTTTTCTGACTTGTCATTTTATCCAATTAAGTATGAACAAGAGAATAAAATACTAAAGAGTGGCAAAGTCCCCATAAAATGTATGCTAACCAAATCAGAAGAGATCCAAAACTGGAGGGAGAAGAAAGGGGGAAAAATAAATTTAAAAAAATGTGTATGTATTTATTTATATATATTAGACTGGTGAATAAAAAAGAGCCACCCACTTGATATTGGGTGTATTTTGGTCTCTTAGAAGGAATTATTCCCAAAATTTTAAAGAAAGAAAAACTTATGTATATCCAAAAATAAGGGTAAACACGATGAAGGAATGGAATATGACTGTAAAGTTGAAAATAAAAAATTCTAAAAAAGGAATTGATAAGATAGGTTGGATGAAAAAAAAAAAAAGAGGGAATGTGTTCAGCCTGGAGACTGGAACAAAGCCATATGATAGATTTTATATTTTGATCTATTGAAAGAAATTGTATCCCAAAAGTTTCTAGAAAAAAGAAAAAACGTATATGTATACAAAAAATAAAGTTAAATACAAAGAAGGGATAAAATATGACTATAACAATGAAGATTTAAAAAGAATTTTTTAAAGAAAGGTATTGTTAAGATAAACTAGTTATAAAATGCCAAAAAAGGAATGTGGCAAAGTTAAAAAAAGTAGGATAAGAAAAAAATAAAATTAAAAAAATTTAACTTTGCAGCACTAAAGAATCATGATTTCTCTATATGCTTCCCCCTAGCTCTGTTCTCCTTGATCGGTGAGCTTTGTCTTGGCTCGATGTTCTTGCTCCTCTTCTGGGGGAGGGGCCAATTGCAGTGAATCTCAATTGTCTTTGCCCAAAGCAGAATTGCACTGCCCTTGCCAGGAACAAGGCTAAGTAATCTGATCTGGTTTGCTCTCCATGCTTTTGTTTCCTGAGCGCTTTCTGTAGAGCTTTGGAGGATGGGAATGAAAATGGCACTCTGAGCTCACCTGACCTGTCACCAAATGTTTCTATCTCTGGCATACGGCCCCATTTGGAGTCTCCAGAGCCAGCAGATTCATGCCATGCTGCTCCTCCCAGAGCAGGAAGGTAAATCTCCCCAGATCTGCCACTTGTGGGGTCCCTGCTTGAAGAGCAGTGGCCTCACTCTGCCTTGGATCATGGTTTAAGGTAACCCTGATCTGAAAGGTCACTCTTTAGCTCTGTCTCTGTAGTCCACTTCCCTTCTCTGATTCCTGGCAGCTCTGCTATATTCAGACACCCCTGATCTTTCTGTGACCCTGTGGGACCTGAGGCCACTCTGTCCCCACAAGGGCTCCACCCCCACTTAGCCTCTGGAGTGATGTCCCTCAGTGGAGCAAACATCTAAAAGTTCTGATACTGTGTTCCACTGCTCTCCCGCTTGCTGGGAGATGCCCCCCCCCACCCCCACAGTCTATCTTCCTGTTGCTTTAGATTCCCTTCTCTGCAGCTACCTTTCAGAAAATGGTCACTTTTCTGTTCGTAGAATTGCTGCTCTTCTCTTCTATCTCCTGTTGACTTTGTAGTTGTTCGGAATGGTTTGATACCTCTCTCACTGAACTCCAGGGATCTGATGTCATTTCAGTTAGCTACTCTTCTGTCATCTTGCCTCTCTCCTCCTAATTAAGCGCTTTCAAAAGAAAATCCAGTTTCTTTCCATGTTCTGAAACAAAAGAGCTTAATCTTAATGATAGAAACACAGGACTGGATCATATTTGTAGACCCCAAAGAAACTAATAGATGCTATACAAATTAAATAGGTGCATGCTAAACTTGAGAAAAAGTTTAGTGCTCCATACAGGAAGAGGTAAAAGGGCAGGTATGTCTGTGAAGAAAGAGGAGTCAGTTTTTCTGTAGATACAATGGAATTAGGAACACTTATAGGGCAGCAGGAAAATAGCATCCTGTTAGGAGGCAAAGGGAAAACTGATTCATGGAACCAGTGTACAAGTTTCAAAGCTTTTGCTCAATTTGTATAGAAATATAGGCTCCCTTGAAAGAAAACATGATAAGTGGCAACATTCTAGTCAGACTTGAAAAGGTATATTTCATGTACCTTTTTTGGATTAGGACTGCTAGAAGGTCCATGTTGAATAGGTTTGGGAGGCTCTCTTTGGGCTTAATATGAAGATGTTATGATCAATTATTAATGCCTGCCATAAGCCTAGGACAGAGGTTTTGATTCGTAGGCCACTGATTATCTCCAAGAGTGTTGCATTTTTTTTAATTGGTTATATACCAGATAAGGATGAAAAATATATTTTAAGAAATCTTAGTCAGAGATCTGATTTCACCTGCACCCTTAAATTTTTCAGTGCTCAAGTTTATTTTACCTCCCTGCTGTTTGACACCTTTTAAAATAAGTACTGTTCCCACCACCACACAATTTTAAAATGTACTTTCTCTTCTTAGACTTCTATAGACTTGACCATAGATAGCTTTATAAAATACTCACTTGACACAGCCTTTTCTTGCTCTTTTAGGTGCTCTACTAATTTTACTGTGGCTCCTCATTCACCTGGGTAATTTTAAAACTCTGCATTCCCAGAGAAAAAGGTTATAACTAGCCTCAGCATAAAATAGCAGAGAAATAGCTTGCTTACCCCATGGCCTAGGATTTCCATGAAGCCAAAAATTAGAGCCAGGGCCATACCTGTTGTTTTGAAGTTAAGACAGAGATTGTTGTTTTAATTAGTTGGGCCACTTCCCTGAGTAATGTGCAGTGGTTAGGGATAACTTGAGGTTTTGAGAAAATGATATTGGCATCTCAATAATATTTTTTTGCTGTCATTAGAGCAGCTGTACAGTGCCTTATAGCAATTCTCCCAGACATCTCAATCTATCTTCTTCTCTGAGATTCTGCCGTCATTTTTTTTTCTTTCTTTTTTTTTTTTTTTTTTAATTCTGCCCGTTTGCCACTGCCGGTTTCAACTATTTGATCTTTCATTTGCCTCATCATTCCTAGTGGTCTATTTGCTTATTTTTCTTCGGGCATTAAATTTCCCCTCATAGATATTTACAGTCTAATAATTGCATATGACCACTTGACCTGACTGGATACTTTTTTGTAATGTTTATCCAGTTGCCTATCCTAACCTGGCTTGTCATTTTCCTTCCCTAAATTGATTCCTTTATTGCCATAATTCTTAACCCTCAGTGTATAGAAAAATTCACCAGAGATGCTTATTAAAATACAGGTTTCCAGACGTTTTCTTTCAGAGTTTCTCATGTCCTAGGTCTGATGGAGAGCTCAGGAGTCTCTTCTTTTAGCAGATTATACAAGTAATTCTGATGCAAGTAGACTAGAACTCCACCATTAGAATCTGAGAAATATTGTTCTTCAATGTATAAATTATTTTGGAATACTTATATTTCCCCCTTTTTTTTTTATTTGTTTAGCCCAAATAAAACCATTAAATCACCTTAGTTCAGTGTAAAAACTCAAAATAGAAAACTTCTACTGTACTCCAGCTCTGCCATCCCAGTGTACCTTACTATGTATAGAACCCGAAATATCAATGCCTTCTTCTATCCCAGCTAACATTATGCAGCCAGTCTTAACAACGCTATTTCATCACTGTGAATGGTTAAGCCAATTGCAGCTCTGTAGTTTTTCTTAAAATTACTTTCTTGCTTTGTGAAATAGTACTTTGAGGTCTGATTTCAAAAACACTGCTTCTAACACATTTCAGTGTTAGTAAATAATAATATGAAAAAAGAGAATGTTTTTCTAAAAACTGTTCTCTTCGTCCGTTTGTTACCCTTATAAAAGTCCTAAAGGTGGGAAAGGTTTAATTCAGAAAGCAAGGCAGTGATGGGTCTGGCAAGAACTGCAGATGTGTAAAAAGAGTACCTGAAGTAAGTTCCCCTGCTACTATGTTCTCTCAGCATGCTAGATAGGTAAAGTGAAGAAAAGTAGGTCATTAGGGAAGAATCTAAGGGATAGAATTCTAAGTCAATAATCAACACTCATCTTTTCCCTGCCATTTGGATTCATCTTTTGAAAAAATTTAATGTTTTCTGTTTCTCCTTCTATTTCACAAACAGAGCAAAGAATAACTCTGGGAAGTGATATGGCTCTCTAGGAATTTGATATTTAATAGAAAGATATGAAAGATAATAATAATGACAGCAGTAAAAATAGTCATAGTTAGTTTTATTTGAAAATAAATTATCAACCATACTTGCCAGTTTTGAAACTATCTCTGCAATTGTCTTTTAAAGCTATATTTTAGTTATACATATATAAGTTTATATATACAGTTCTATATATGTTTGTAATGTTTGTATATAAATAATTTTTGTATATAAATATAATAAATAAAATTAAAAATAAATAAATTAATTAAAAAATAAAAATAAACTATATATAGCTTATATATATAGTTCTATGTTTAAAACTACGTGTTAAAAAGATGAA
Organism: Mustela nigripes; assembly: GCF_022355385.1. Taxonomy (NCBI): domain Eukaryota; kingdom Metazoa; phylum Chordata; class Mammalia; order Carnivora; family Mustelidae; genus Mustela; species Mustela nigripes. Next base: position 69,713,322 of record NC_081565.1, on the reverse strand, counting down.
TTTTGACTATTTAAAGGGCAGCATAACATAAAGTCAAAAACTTAAGAGCTACATTTCTTTTAAGTCCCCTAGGAACAATTATGATGAGGACACCAAGAGACTCTTGATTTTAAAAGGTATTGAACTCAATATTTACTGAATGAACATGATCAACCTATTAGACAGTAAAATATTGGAAGTGCACTCATGTGCCCCAAATGTCATTTGGGGCAGCATTGTTCTAGAATTGATCCTGGAAATAAAATAAGAAAGGGTGCTGTAAGAAATTGGGATACAACAACTAAAAATGAGTAAATGTGTGTAAACTAATTCAGTAAGGCAAATTAAAGATGATATAAGATGGTTTTTATGCAACAGAAACGGTAATCTTTGATTGTACTGTGCGCTACTCTATCTTATCCCCCATAGCACTTATCTCAAGAAGATTATAATTGTTTTTTTACAGCAAGTTCCCTGAGGGTAGGCATCATTCCTTATTCATCTGGACCTCTTAGCAACTACTGCAATGTATAGCATATATTAGACAGTCAGTAATTCTTTACTGATAGATAAATAGATCTATGGACACAATGAAAAGTGAATATAAAATAAGTTTAGGTATTAAGGTGTGAAGGGAAAAAGGATAGATTGACAATAAGAACTTTCTCAAAATCAAAAGAAATAATTCTCAAAAGCCTATATTTTAGAAGCTGAGTAGTAAATGTTCTAAAATTTCCAGGAAAAGCAAAGTTTTGTATGAGAAAGACAATTTTTTTAATTTGATATGTTACTTTTCTTTTATATTATTGCATGATAATTTGGTTGCTGATAGATTTTAATCTGAAAATAATTTTTCCACAGAAATATGTTATTATACCATATGCTGTTTGGGATGTTTTATTCCAATTCCAATTTGATTCGCATTCCTCTGTAAGTTACATTTTCTCTTTGGAAACCTTAAATTTCTTCTCCTTATTTTTAAGTTTGGACATGTCATAGTGACATGTCCCGGTGGACATCTTTGGTTGTGCTGGCCACTGTCATGAGGCTTTGAGTCTTTAAATTCTATATAAACATCTCAATTGAGTTCTTCCTTGATTTTCCCACTTTATTTTCTCTATACTCTCATTCTGTGACTCCTACTATTTGAACTTTAGATGCTTGGAATATAAACTCTAGATTTTCATTTGTGGGGATCTACATTCCGAGTGATTTTTTTACTCTATTAATATTTTTGGGTGTCATATTCTTTATTTTCAAGAGTTTGTTCTTTGGTGTGCCTGGGTGGCTCAGTTGGTTAAGCGTCTGCCTTTAGCTCAGGTCATGATCCCAGGGTGCTGAGATTGAGCCCCACAATGAGCTCCCTGCTCAGGAAGGACAACTTTTGATGGTGAATACTGTTTAGGAAAAAACACACTCCTGTGTATCTCCTCTACTCTCGGTACCCTACTACAGTGCTACTTTGTATCTGACACCAGGTTTTCCACACACAGAGTAATTCTGCCACATCAGCTAGGTGTTCTATAATCCAACTCAGTTTTGACACTCTCTACTTGGAGATAGTATGAGATCCCCCAGATTAAGTGTTCAGTCCCACAAGACTTCCCTCCACCCTACTTCAGATGAAAATCACAAGTCCAGCTGTTACCTGTGTGTCTGATCCACCAGCTATACTAACCATAAATCAGAGCTTCCTATGACCCCTTTCTCAGGTTCAATTAACTTGCTAGAGCAGCTTCACAGAACTCAGGAAAACAGTTTAGTTAGTAGCTTACTGGGTTATTATAAAAGATAGTGAAGGATCCAAATGAATAGCTAGATGAAGGGTTACCTGGGATGGGGTCTAAGAGAGTCCTAAACCACAGACTCATCTTTCTGTCCCAGTGGAGCTTGAGGTGAATTACTCTCCCAGCGCATGGATTAGTCCTTGTTCATCAACCCGGAAGCTCTCCAAAACCTATAGTTTAAAGATTTTTATGGAGACTTTATTATGATTTGAACTCTAGTCTCCTCCTCTCCCTGGAGGTTGGGGGAGGAGGGATGCAAGAGATTTAGGGAAGTTTCAACTCTGATTATGGCCAGTTCCTCTACCAACCAGCTTCCATTCCATTACCCAGGGGCTTCCCAAAAGTTACTTTATTAGCATATACTTAGGTATGGCTGAAAAGGGCTTGTTATAAATAGCCTAAGGCTGCTCTAGTCCCCTAGGAAATTCTAAGAGTGCCTAAAACAGACATGAAGATCAAATATGTATTTCTCATTATAAATCACAATATCATGAATTCCAGTCTGTGTTGTATGTGGGAATGGGAGAGATGGGGCTGTTGATTATTTCATATAGCAACTTTCTTTTCTTTCTTTCTTTCTTTCTTTTTCTTTCTTTCTTTCTTTTCTTCTCTTTTCTTTTGGAAAGAAAAAGAAAAACAGCAGGTTGGGAAGTGCAGAAGGAGTGGAAGAAAGAGAATCTTAAGCAGATTCCATGCTCAGCACAGAGTCTGATGTGGGGCTTCATCTCATGACCCTGAGATTATGACCTGAACTGAAATCAAGAGTTGGACACTTAAGTGACTAAAGCATCCAGGTGCCCCTCATACAGAAACTTCCAATTAATCTTCTGTTCTGATCTCTATATTTCACTTCTAAGCTTGCTCATTTTTCTCCCACAACATAGTATTTGTATTTCTGAGAGCAGAGCCTTTTTGTGGTTCTCTTAGATCATGGACAGAATTCACTGGATTGTTTTTCATACATTGTTCATCTTGTGGCTTCTCCTATCCTCTTCCTTTATTCCTGCAGCTACTTTGATTATTTTCCACAAATTTGTTTTGAACTCATAACTATTGGCTTTTCTATTTTCTCCACAATTGAGAGTTTAACCTTCTCTTTCTTCTATAATAATTTACATGAACTTTCAGAATGGAGAAGATATAAACATTTGTTATATACCCATCATCTTTAACTAGAATGGCAAAGTTTCTAGATAAATATGCTTGATAAAATTTGGAAGTGCTATGTGCTGTGGACTGTTCTTTGTTGGGATATTTATAAGGTACATTAGCATATCAGTAGGGAGGAGAAATCCTGCCAGAAATAAACACGGATAGCCTTGACTACCCCAGTGTTTCCCAAACTTATTTTTACCATGGAATGCTTTTTATGAAAAACAAAAACAAAAACAAAAACAAAAGCAAACTATTAAGACCTTGCTGAACACAACTTTCCACAAATTACAATTCAAGAAATAATATTCTAGCTAACTAAAGAGATTAGCAATAAGAAACATATAATTTAAGTAATTACAAAAAATAATTTTAGAGCTAGAAGGATAATAATAGAGAACAACCTATGGGGAGGTGTTATATAGAGAACATCCACCATTCTTTTAACAAATGAGAAAACTATGTTTTTTTGTTTTTTTTTTTTTTAAAGATTTTATTTATTTATTTGACAGAGAGAAATCACAAGTAGATGGAGAGGCAGGCAGAGAGAGAGAGAGAGGGAAGCAGGCTCCCTGCTGAGCAGAGAGCCCGATGCGGGCCTCGATCCCAGGACCCCGAGATCATGACCTGAGCAGAAGGCAG
>NC_081565.1:69704376-69709662 GCF_022355385.1 Mustela nigripes | reverse complement strand
AGCAGGCTCCCTGCTGAGCAGAGAGCCCGATGCGGGCCTCGATCCCAGGACCCCGAGATCATGACCTGAGCCGAAGGCAGCGGCTTAACCCACTGAGCCACCCAGGCGCCCGAGAAAACTATGTTTATGAAGTATTGCTACTTGCCTAATGTAATGACTTACTTTTTTCTGTCACATATGAGTCTCTCTCCTCTCTCTGAACAAGACCATGCTTTGATTATTTGATAGCAATGATTCACAAGCTGTAGCATAGCATGAGATAGAGCCAGTTAATACCCATGCATTGCTATGTTAGGTATAATCACTCTGCTCTCTACCTGATTTGGAATCCTTCACTCAAACTATCTCAGAGCCCTTGTGCTGGTTTAGAGTGGGCTTAGTTGGCAATGGGGCAGGTAGCAAGAGGTCCTATTCATGCCTTTCCTCCTAGCCTCTGCAGGGCCATCAGATAACTGTTCAGGGTGGTTTCAGAAAAGAATATTTCTATCATCAGTTGCCTCATCTTCTTCCTCTTCTTCTTCTTCCCCTGTCTATCTTCCTCCACCATTTCTTCTCCTCCTCTTTCTTCTCTCCCCCTTTCTTCCCCACCTACCTTCCTCTCCCTTTGAATACTCCTTTCTTTCTCCTCCTTCTTTATGGAAGGACACCAGTGGAAAAAATGTCTTCACAGTCTTTCATGGAAACTTATAAAGCAACCAAGTAAGATTTTTAAGGGAATAAAGTGCTATATGACAGGGGATTTGCAGGCATTACATGTAGCCTTTTTCTTGGAAGGGATGCAGAGATCTTGGCATATTACAGTTAAGAACAATAGTTATTATCTATCAATTCGATGTGGTTTTCTTAAGAAGGAAAATCATTATGCGGACATATTGGGCATAGCAGTGATCTATGAATGCATAGTGGTCTATGAGAAATGACAGCAGTGGTTATTTCTGTTTGGTGGGATTTGGGGCTGAGATTTGGGATTTCTGCACGTTTGGAATTTTGAAGTGCTTCTCTTGACCGTGTATTACTTTTATAATTATTTATAAAGACTATCTGCATTGATGAGAAAGGGTTGGAAAATGAACTTGGGGAGTTTTCTTAGGAGACTTTTATTCCAAGATTGATAGCTTAGACTGAGAAGTAGAGAAAGAGAACAATAAATGGTATTGTTGAAGAATGTTTAGGAAGAAAATCCATGAAGGACTGGTGGGAGTGGCAGCAGATAAAACACACCAGAGATTAAGTGGTATGTTCCTGGCATGCACAGTTGGATGAATGGTGGTATCGATCACAGAGATGGAGAAGGCTGGATAGGGGAGAGAGGGCAGAGACAGTTGAGTTCAGCTCCTCTGTTATTGACATTTCTGTTCTTGGTCATGAGATGGATAGGATTCTCGTAACCTGTCATCCCTTATCTTCCAAGTAGATTTCATTGTATAAGGGAGCATGACAGGTAAATTAAATGAACCCAGGAATAAATGAGGGGCGAGGAGCTAATATAAAATACTAAAACAGCCAGCCTGAAACTTTAAAGTAGGAACATTGTATCATGGTGTTGGCATTTTTAAAGTGGATATTTTGATGCAGACATACATTTTTTCTTCCAAGTCTGATTGCTTACGTACATAGCTATAGCTATATTGGGGGATTTATAACATAACTTTAACTAAATTTTAATCTCCTTGACAAGAATCTTATTTTTGTTGTCTATATATAGTGGTGTCTTGTCCCAAAGAAAGTACTAGTCATTCCAGAAAAACTCACTTAAAAATTAGATTGATCAAATGAAAAACATCTCTGAAGAATGATGTGGGGAAACAAAGGCAGAAGAAAAATTATTAAATTCCCTTACTACCTACAGCCACTTGACAAGTCCTTGAAACAGGCAGAGTGACATTCCTTTAGGGACTGAACTGTGTCGATGTTAATACTTTCTTAAGGGCAAAGGACATTCCTAGACCGACCCCACCACCAGGATCCTGTAAGTCTACTTTAACATTGTGAAAATTCACTTAGAAATTTCCTTTATCTCTAAACTCCCATCCCGCCCAAGATATGTGTTGGTAGTCATCCCCCAAGCATTGTCCCACTGACATACATCCAAAGGGTCTCATGACTAAGGAAGGCATTATTAGATGGTAATAAATGATCATTTCTCAATAATAAGTAGCTCCCTCAAGGTCCTGGAAACCTTGCTTCCAAAATCCCTTAGAGACTTATGTTATCCTTAACCCACTCCCAACTTGAAAGTATATAATAAGCCACTTACTTCTTATGACCCCACTGCAGCTCTTTCTGCCCATGGGTCCTTCCCTGTGCTTTAATGAAATCACCTTTTTGCACCAAAGACATCTCAAGAATTCTTTCTTGGCCATCAACTTCGAACCCTAAGTTCTTTCCAACATCAAGGAATTATATCATGTGAGATAATATTGAGAAAGAGATGGGGTTCCTTGTGAATTTTTAGGGAGGATTACAGGTTGGTTCTTTACAGAGTCATGGTCTAAAAAGGACCTCAATTCCGATACCTATTTAAGTTAGGAAATGTCTATAATTCAGGTGGAATTTCGCTCAAAGAATATGGGTTCAACACCTCCCACTTTAAATACTACATTTTAACACGTAAAGGGTTAGAAAAATGTACCAAAGTTTTATTATGTTTGCACTACATTTTTGTGAAAAACACTAATATAAAATTGCTCTGGTTTCTGAGGACATGAGCCTATAATCTCCAGTCCAGACTGACATAAATCCATGTAGAGAGGGAATCTTTGTGATTTTACTTTTGGACCTGAAGCTGGGAAGGAGAACTTTTCTCATTTGCTCACATGACACTGTATTAGACCCTGGCATGCCTTCTGTAGATGATTCTCAGCCAAAGTCACAGTCTGGAATGCTAAGGAGGGATAGAGAAGGATACCTGAGTTGTTAAAATTCATCTTATTTTGAACTGGCTGTGAAAATGTGCTGTGACTTTGTTTTGGCCATCAATGATAGATGTCTCTGACTCTTTTTGAGCAAATTTTGTTCATTCCATTTTGGTGGTGTTTATACTTAGAACTCAAGAAATGTGAAAGGACACTTTTCTTCTGTTTTTGGTTGTAGAGTAGTCTGTTACACAGTCTGCGGGGACTGCAAAGGAAACACAGAGGTTTTAAACAAGAGGAACTTCAAATGCAGTGAGAATAAGAGAAATGGAAAAGCAAGAGTTGGCATTAATAATAAGGCATATCTGGAAAGGTCCCCTACTAGTTGACTGAGTGTGATATCTGTGTCTGCATTATAAAAGAAGTTGAAATAATATAGTAGCATTAAAATTTTTAAATTTAAATCTTAAAAAAGAGGTAATTATTTTTTAACTATAAACATTATATGTGTTCAAGGTAAAAAAAATCCAGCTGTTAGATGAGTTTAAGGTAAAAGTAAAAAATTCTGACTCTAGCTTCATATTCTAAGTAACAGTCTATAATTTCTTGTGTTTAATTATGTTCAATGCAAGTATACTTATATTCATTTATTTGGGAATCTATCAGAAGTATTAACAATGAAATTGATAAAGGTCTTAAATTAAAATAATATTTACCCATTTAGTAATGAAAGAATGTTAACCTCTTTTTTGCTAATATTATCTTATAATGTAATGGTATACTGGATCTAGATAATCTATCAGTAATGCCAGAGACCCCAAGCTATGAAATACAGGTCACATGGAGTGCATCACAGGAGAGAATTTTATAGCAATTCTAACAATTTTGCTTATTGCATGAGTTGTCCCACTTTTCAGTCATTTATGTATGTTGGTAGGTAAGTCAAACTGCACTTCCGTCAATACATATAATCAGGCTTGCAGTCTCCTCAGATTCTGTGGTCAGTTTTATACTGTAGTTAAAGAATTCTTCAGATTTTTAAAAAAAGTAATACAGTATACACATCAACATTGTATATTTTGTAACATCCACAGAGGAGCTAGTCAGTATCATATAATCAAATACATTAATGTAGGAATAGCCAGATTCTGCTGTCAAATAAATTACGAAGAACTTCAAGTTTCAGAAACTTTCAGATTTCAGAATTGTGAACTGGTAGGATAACCCTCTTCTTTAATCTTGATAATGAAAAGAAAAGTCAAGAGCACACATCCAGAAGATATTAGCATTAGATTGAATTTTTTTTTTACAGACACTGTTCTCTTATGGAGTTAAGAAATATGAACTCCAGAAATATCATTATCTAGAGTATATTAGTCAATCAGGTAAATTACTGTATGAATATACAAAATAAAAGATAAAAATAAATGGGTTCATTCAGAAGCTTGTAGTAACTGTCCCAGTTAGGACTTCAGAACAGCACAGAGCCTTTTTTAAACAACAAAATCTAGTTCCAATGGAGTAGCTTGAGGTAGTATTTGGAAATTAAAGAAGTTCCTTCTATGAGGATTTTGACTAAGAACACTGAAGTTCTTAATGGAGAATTTTCTTTTTTTTTCTTTTCTTTTTTTTTAAAGATTTTATTTATTTATTTGACAGAGAGAAATCACAAGTGGATGGAGAGGCAGGCAGAGAGAGAGAGAGGGAAGCAGGCTCCCTGCTGAGCAGAGAGCCCGACACGGGACTCGATCCCAGGACCCTGAGATCATGACCTGAGCCGAAGGCAGCGGCTTAACCCACTGAGCCACCCAGGCGCCCTGGAGAATTTTCTTAATTCATGCTTTTATGGCTTAATCAAGGGTGGCACCTGTTTAAATGAAATGTCTCCTATAAAACTGTAGCTTGCTTTTACATTTCAAGTAGTTGTTTAGATACCTGGTCTCTATTGTGTGATCCTCTGATTTGAGCATAGTTTGTCTTTCATTTCCATCCAGTTTCCATGGCTAAAAGCCTCAGGTCAGGCCAGAATGTGGTAATGGAGGCAATTATGACATTGAACATGCGGACCTAGCTCTCAGATTAAGGCTTTGCACCTGGGTATCATTATTCTTTCCCATATTAATTTATTATTTAAGGGCTTATTATTTGAAAGCCCTTATAGCACATAAGCAATTAGAGTAGCTAAGTGTCTCTCTGTTAAATGTATTTATTTTGCTTTCCTAGCTTTTTATGCCGGGATAATTAAATCCTCTTCTAATGTGTCAGTAGCAGATTGTTTTGAAATTGACAGCACTCTTTCCTCTCCTCTTTAATAAAAAAACAGAGACCTTCAGCTTCAGATAAATAATAAACTTTTAAAAAGAAAAAAAGTAAAGAGAGTAAACCTATTGGCCAAGAGGATATGCCCCCACCAAAAATCAGCAAATTTTAC
>NC_081565.1:69696533-69701376 GCF_022355385.1 Mustela nigripes | reverse complement strand
ACATATGTTATATAGAAAAACCTTCACTAAGCTTTTATCAGAATCTATATTCCACTGGAGCTCTGCCAGTTCTTTGGGGTGACATTGTTCTTTACCAAACTTTGTCTCCTTCAATATTCTGAGAGATGTAATAAGGTTTCAAAATAACATGCAAAAGCAGAAGGACTAGATTTAAAAAATCTCTATTGGGTTTCCTTATGTATATATTTGTGATTGTTCTTCTACTGAAGTTGATTCAGCTGTTTATTTTTCTGTTTAAAATTTTTTTTTTCCTTTTAAATAATGGAAAAGAGGCTAAGTAACACTGAAGCAATTTTCAGGTTGAAATAAATGGGACCTTGTAAAGTTCATCTATATTTTGTACTTTGTTTACCAAGATACTTCTAAAAATAATACCTTCTTTTTCCAGCTGTTGCTAAAATAGGTTTTTAGTGGATGCAGAGTCCTTCTACAACAACAGATTAAACAATATTGCACTTCTGAATGAAATTAGGAAATTGAAGACTTGAATTGGCAACATAACAAGTCTGTCATCTCTGAGAAAATGAGTGCTATTGATTGTGACTAAAAATAAAAATAGTACGCTCTGATATACTAGAGGAACAGTTTAAAAAACCATTAGGATGATGGTGATAGTGATATAGATTTATTCATGACATAAAATAACAGAGTATAATACTTTGTTTTTTTTTTTTATGTATTCCTTTCCTTTAAAAAAAAAAGATTTTATTTATTTATTTGAGAGAGAGTGAGCATGCATGAGCAGAGGTAGGGGCAGAGGGAAAAGAAGAGGACTCCCAGCTGAGTACAGAGCCCACCACTGGCTCTTCGCAGGGCTAGATCCCAGAACCAGATGCTTAACTGACTGAGCCACTGAGGCTCCCCTAGAGTGTAATACTTTGGAAACACTTGTGATTTCTTCTTAAATATTTTAGTTGAAAACCGTCTTTGACAAGACTATTGTTCTCTGAACAAATTATTTATTGTACTATTAAAGTATAATACACTTTGTGGCATGCTCTTGAGGAGCCTATTCCAAAAAACCCAAATTATATGTAGTTTTTTTCCTAGCAAATGTCTGAGAGTTAACTTCTATACTTCTTTAACTGGTAAAATTAGATTAAATCATGTAGGTTAAATGACACATAGAATCAAATGAACTGAATATTTAAACAGTGTATCCTCCCCTACCCGTTACTTCTAAATGAATAGATAAAGCATTTCAAGAAAAATAATGTTGATCAAATAAGCAGTGTTTCCTTTAGATCCAGAATATGTTTATAGAATGCCAGGAATCTATGAAAAATTAAAATGTGGTTATATATCTAGATATTTGAAATCATTAGTCCTATTAGAATAGATATAGAGTCCTGTTTTGCTCACTATTTTATTCCCAGCATTGCCTGGTAGTTAGCACTTAATTAGTAGATGTTTACAAGATGGATAGGGCATCGAGTAAATGAGTGACATATTTAAATACCTTTGATTTTTTATCCTGATATTTCACATTGCATAAACAATAAAAGTAAGCTTTCAAACTGGTTGGTAGTTTGAAGTACCCGCTGACCTAAGACATAACTCTACTGTCTAATGAAGTCTTTTCCATTTGCAAAAAAACCCACAAAACAACAACAAAACAACCCACCAAAAAAAAAAAAAGAAAGAAAAAAAAAGAAAAAGAAAAAAAAAATCCACACAGGAAACTAAAAGATAGGATTCCAACTAAAATACAGGAGTTTTTTATACTCAAACATTCATTGCTGATCTAAGATTCAAATTTAACTAGGCATCCTGGTTTTTATTTGCTAATTATAGCAATTATGCATGGAAGGAATAATGTTGCTAGTGTCCACAGTTGGTTTCTGTAGAAATCTCTGCTGGGGTCCCATTCAGATCCCCTTGAATCACTCTGTATACCCATCCCCCATGTTTTCGAGGTTTTGCTGCTAACCGCTAACACCTTCAACTTAGTCAAGAGGTTTGCCATTGGGCACTGGAGCCTCCTGGCTCTTTAGAATGAACTCTCCCTCCTGGATCAGGGCAAGTGTCAGGGTTGATCAGAAAGGAAATCCCAGCCTCGATTGTCTTCTTCCTCTTTTTGTTCCACTCTTTCTCCCACTCCCTTACCGCCTTCTCCTGGGAGCTTCTGCCTTTAGGAAGCCGCTGATGGTGTGTCTATGAGTGTTGTTTCCAGAAGAATTAGTAGAATCAGTAAAGAAGATGACCTTGTCCAATGCATGGGGGCACTGTCCAATCTGTTGGTCCAAATACAACAGAAATAGTAGAAGGGTGAATTCTCTGTCTTTCTTCTTGAAGTTAGATGGGTTTGGATCTGCTTTTAAGAGACCTGATCTTAGATAGTTTACCTCTTTATAGAAAGAAGGTCTGCTACCAAAACCGGGGACTTTAGGTCTTGAAAATTTTTCCATTAGAAAGAAATCTTTCATTTTTACTAAGCTTTAAGTAATAAGTAAGTATTCTATTTACAGCAAGTGGTCCTAAAGAATAGTAGCAGAACTTCCCTAACTGTGGTTAGGACACAATGGCCTGCAAAAACTGTCTTTGTCATGGCAGACTCAGAATTATAGCAAAAATGGAATTGGGCTAACTTAACAGGGCTGTTGTATGGATTTTCCAATGAAGACAAGAACTGCAATGCACTAGGTGAGTTCATTTATGGAAGCTTTTCTCTGGTATGCTGTATTTTACAAACATTCACTTTAGTCTTACATTTTTTTGAAAGATTTGTGGATTATGGTTGGGTCATCTTGTTCCTAGATTAAACCTGGGTTGCTGTCTAATTCATATAGCTCAGAGAATTTTGACTTGTTACACCCTGGTGAAGAACTGTATTCATTACCTATTTTTGCATGTAGATTATTGTAAAATTTAGCAGCTTAAAACAACAAACATTTATTACCTCACATATTTTCTCATAGTCAGGAATCTAAGAGTTGTTTAGCAGTGTGGTTCTGGCTCAGGGTCTTTTGTGAGGTTGCAGTTGTCAGCCAGGCCTGTAGTCTCTGAAGACTATTCCAGGCCTGAAGGATCCATTTCTAAGCACTCACATGGCTCTTGGCAGGAGACTTCAGTTCCTTATTATGGGAGCCTCTCATAAGGCTGCCCACCATATGACTTCCCCCGGAGTGAGTGATCTGAGAGAAAAAGAGAGAGCAAGAGAGCATGCACACTGGCATCCAAAATGGAAGCTGCATCTTTTATAACCTAGTCTGTAAAGCGACGTATCATTATTTCTACCACATTCTATTCATTAGAAATGAATCACTAAATCCAGATCATACTCAAGGGGAGGAGTTAGGTTTTACTTTTTGGAAGGTGGAGTATCAAAGAATGCAAAGATACATATTTAAAACCACCACCAGCTGTGTCCCACAGTAACTTGAATGGATTCTTTTCATTCTTTTCATTCAATACACATATTATATACTAGTCTAAGAAACTGAAATGAAAAGATGAATAAGACAAAACCTCTTAAGATATTCATGGTCCACTGGAAAAATGAGCCATGTATCATCACATTACTGCAGTGGAAACACACTTTAGGGAAGAGGTTCTCTACCCTGGCTATAGAATCTTGTCAAGAGTATTTTAAATATTCTGATATTTGGCTCCTCCCAGATCACTGAATCAAAATCTTTGTTGAGTGGTACCCAACAATATTAAAAAAATATAAAAAATATTTTAAAAATATTAAAACTTGTTTTCTGGGTAATTATTGTATGGAGCCAGACTGAAAATTCTGTTTAAAATTTAAGTTTAAAATTCACCAGACACTAATTACAGTCTGACTTAGTTTGAGTTCTTCCAAAAACTGAGCTTATAATAAGGATTTTAATATAGGTAATTTATTGGGAAGTGATTCTAGAAAGCCTCGTCAAAGGATTGGGGAAGTAAGATGGGCTAGGCGAGGAAGCCAATATAGGTGCATTAGCAAACAGGTTACGACCATCATAGGAAACTCTGGAGAGAGTATACATCACTCTTAAGCATCCAGCCCACCTTTCCTACACCACAGGCATAAGGCACAAAGAGTATCTGCCATGTTTATCAATTTTTAAATCTGTAGACTATGTTTACTGATACCTCCTTTGTGAGGTAATGAGGTAATTAACCTGTATGAAGTACTTAGCACAGTGGCCAGGATGTCATAAGACTGCAGTGTTGGAGTAGTGAATAAGACTTTGTGTGCTGCTTAGAGTTTCAGGAGCACACACACATAAAGATGAATTAGGACAGTTAAGTGAAGTGCTGATATTGTATAGCTTAAGATAGATCAGGAATTAAGTGAATTTGAGCACTTGTAAATGCCAAATAACAAGAATATAGAGTTATGTTTGGAACAGAATTTTGGCTCTAGATATAGGCAGATCTGGGTTCGAAATTTGACACTACTGCTTTTTAGCAATTTGGACCTGGGAAGTCACTTAATCTTTTTGAGCCTCATTTGTAAAGTGGGAATAATACTAATAGCTACCCTAGAGAATTGCTATTAGAAAGATACGAAATAAAGTCTGTAAAGGGTATAGCACAGTGCTTGGTATATTATTAATATTTAGTGTTCCAGAGATTCCCATCCTGTGCTTGGAGTCTTATTAACATCAATACCACTTTTTTGCCAACTCTAAGTTCTCATTCTTGTAGAAAATGCAGCAAGTTGCAGAGTTCTATTAGCAAAGCATTTCTAGGAATTCTCAGAATAGCAGCTTCTATGTGCTCATTGGTAGTCTCATTTCTATTATGGCCAGCTAACTGGGGACTCCCAGACACTGACACTAACTTACCAGTAAGATCATGTTCCTGTTTCAAGTCACTAGAATTAAAT
>NC_081565.1:69611512-69693533 GCF_022355385.1 Mustela nigripes | reverse complement strand
TGGTTGTTGAGTTTGATAAGTTCTTTATAGATCTTGGATACCAGCCCCTTTATCTGTAATATCATTTGCAGATATTTCTCTCCCATTCTGTAGGTTGCTTTTTAGTTTTGTTGACTGTATCCTTTGCCATGTAGAAGTTTTTTTTATCTTGATGAAGTCCCAATAGTTCATTTTTATTTTTGCTTCCCTTGCCTTTAGAGATGTGTCTTGTCAGAATTTTCTACAGCTGAGGTCAAAGAGTTACTGCTTGTGTTCTCCCCTAGGATTTTGATGGATCCCTGTCTCACATTTAGGTCTTTCATCTCACATTTAGGTCTTTGAGTTTATCTTTGTGTATGGTGTAAGAGATTGGTCCAGTATCATTCTTCCCATGTGGGTGTCCAGTTTTCCCAGGATAATTTATTGAAAAGACTATCTTTTTTCCTTTGAATATTCTCTCCTGCTTTGTTGAAGATTGGTTGACCATAGAGTTAAACATCCATTTCTGGGCTCTCTATTCTATTCCATTCATCATGTGTCTGTTTTTGTGCCAGTACTATGCTGTCTTGATGATCACAGCTTTGTAATATAGCTTGAAGTCAGGAATTGTGATGCCGCCAGCTTTAGTTTTCTTATTCAACATTCCTATTTCTGGCATTTTTATTTGATTTTTTCCCTGATAGTTTCTATTTCTTTGTTAAAATTACTTATCTGATCTTGCATTTTGTTTACCTTTTCTGTTAGACCCCTTTACACATTAAATTATAGTTATTTTAAATTTCTTGTCTAAGAATTCTAATATCTATATCTATATCTGATTCTGTTAATTGCTTTGTCTTTTGAGAGTGCTTTTATTTGTGCTTTTTATATGTGTCTTATAATGTTTGTTGTTGTTGAAAGCCAAAAATCGTATGTAACACAGTAGAAACAGGTAATTTTTATGCTTAGAAATAGGCATATCTTTTATCCCCCTTTAGTGTGGGGATGTGAGTTAATCAAGTCAGGTTTGGGATTTGTTGTTGCTGTGATTACTTTTGGTGTACTGCAGGCTACAAATTTCTCTGGCATTACCTTGTGTTTAGGGTAGGGACTAGCTTGCCAGAAGCTTTTCTCAGTATTTGTTCCATTCTTAGTTTCAGGTGTGCCCTTTGTGCTATGTCTCAGAGAAGTCCTCTCTTCATGTTCTTGCCACTCTTCCATGTTCTTGCACCGGGGTTACTTGTTATTTAACACCTATTAGCCTGGTCTGGGGGGGGGGGCGGATAGAAGAGGGTCATTATCTGTGTTTGTGATTAAGCCTCAGTGGTGGGCAGGTACTGGGTCTCTGAGTCTCAGAGGTATGTCTCTCTTAGGATTTGTACCCCAGTCCCAGCCAGAGGTGTGGGCACAGCATCTATTCTTGTCCCTTAACCTAGACGAAATGGGTTTTCATCAGGGTCCTAAGGTTAACAGTGTTTATTTTGCTTCCCATAACAACCTAAGGTTTTGGTTCTGTAGGGGAGACTGGGAAGGGGAAAATCATCTGGGGAACTGCTGTTGCTTTCCCCCAGTCTGCATCATGAAGAATTCTTTCTTCAGCCTCTCTCTAATCTTTTAATTAGTTAGTGGCAAAGAACGTATAAAATTCCCCATGTCTGGAGTTTCTAGGGGTCTATATTCTCTCCTGAGCCCATACTTGGCCTTTACTTGGCCTTTTATAGTTGGCCTTTACCAACTTGTTGAGAGATTTTGTCCCTTAACCTAGATGAATTCTTCTCAGTGTCTGGCTGCATCTGCTTTAGGTATGAAGTGTTAGTGTCCTTGCTCTTCTCGAAAGTACCTGTCTTTCCTTAAATTTCCAGTTAGCTTATTGCCCAGAATTCTCAGCTCTCTGATGAGTTCAAAAAAGATTAGGTATTTTCAGATTGTCTGGAATTTTTACTTTTGGTTTTGTAAGGGCAGGAACATGTTTTTCTCAGCTTCCTACATCCCAGACAGAAGCTGGAAGTCCCATATGTCACCCAGCTTAACTTTTTACCTTGTTAATGAGTGGTAGAACCAGGATAGGCATCAGATAGTTGGTTCCAGGCTTCATATTCTTGACCACAGAGCAACTGAGTTGCTTTATCTTGGTAACAATGAAGCTTCATAGGTACTTTACTGCTGACCAGTGATGCTTTTAGTTTATACAGTCTAGTACAGTAGACACTAGCTACACATGACTATTTAAATTTACCGTTAATTAAAATTAAATACAAATAAAAATTCATTTCTTCTGTCACACTAGCCATATTTCAGATGCTAATTAGCCACATGTTCTAGTGGCAGCCCTCTTGGACAGAACATTTTCATCACTGCAGGAAGTTCTCAGCTCGGCTGTAGATTTTGACAACATGACATGCCCCTAACATGAGAGGAAAAACCCAGTTTCCCTACTTCTGAGCAGTGTCATATTTGTGCCCAAATGTGTAACAGAATCTTTGCTCTTAAATCTAGTCATTCCTTATAAGATTAGGCCACTTGGGCACACTGTAATTTTTCTGCCCTCAAAATGATTTCTCTCTCAGGAGACTATACTTGACTGAAATTTGGCTTTCTTCAGGTTTTCTGTAGTCAGTCAGACACATGGATATACACATCTGTTTTTCATATATGCACATGAAACACATCTTTATTGGTCTGTATTGCAACTGTGCTCTGAACTCAAGTAATTTCCCAACAGCCTTCTTAGCTCATATGCTAATCAGTGGACCCAGACAGAACATGAAGGTCTGTCACATAACCCCACCCAAGACCAGAACTAGTACTGTCTGTCATTAGATACTTTCGGAAATTGTGTTTGTTCACTCATGCTTTCTTGGCTAAGATTTTATTTGGGGATATTAAAACACATGTACCTTTAATTTCACCTCTGAAATTTAGAAAGCAACACCAAATATACAACATCCATCAAATATTTTTATCACTGTCCATTTGTTAATAATTTCAACTGATCTGTTTAGTTTTCTTTAATTTTGTACTCATCTACTTTAAGCATTTTTCTTTTCCCCAAAGCCTCCATATTTGGAAGGGAAAATAATAATAATAATGATAATAATAATAGCAAATATGTGGATGGCATTTAGCATACACTAGACACATACCCATTTATTCTTCACCGCTATCCGATAAAAGAGGTAAAATTAATACTGCTGCGATTCATAGCTTAGGGAAGCTGATGCACAGAGAGGTTAAGACCCCACTGCTAATATAGTAGAACAGGGATTTGAATCAAAATGTCTGGTTTCAGAGGCCAGGCGTTTAGCCTTAATATTAATTATCTAAAGTGACTAATTACCTGCTTAACATTTCCCTATTTTTCTTCAAATTCAAATTTTCTTCAAAATTCTCTGAATATCTTCCCTACTAGAGAAAAGTACTGGTCATATTTTCCAATCTAGGGTGCTCCCGGCTTATTAATCAATTATCCCTCTTTTGCTCTGACCAGTTAGTTTTCACATATTGCCTAGATAATCCATTCCCTAAGTTTACCCTCTGACTCCCCTTTCTGACTGCTCTGACCCAGTTGTGTGTTACTGGGTTTTCCTTTTGTTGTTTGTTTAAAGAAATCAATTCCTGCTACCTCCAACACAAGCTTTTTTTCTTAATAGCTTAAATCCTCAAGCTAGGGTTTTTCCAAATAGGTTAAGTATTATTTTTCATATAAATTAAAAGGTAAAGATGTAACCATGTAATTAAAGTCATATCCACTTTTTGTATCTTTGCTAGAAAACATGAATGCCATGATTGAAGGAAAATTATTAAACTGTGCCATTCATTCAGTTCTCTCAGTTTTGAGACCCATTATTTATTTATTTTTTCTACTTCCCATTATCCATCTCTCCCAACATTTCCAGTTTTTCTACATCACACTCTGGGGTTGTATCAGCCTTTAGAGATTATTTTTAATGAAAATGTTTAAGTGCAATATTTACCATGTTAATATAATATATAATAATAATGTGACCTAATGAAGAAAAATAGCACATGTAAGCTGTATTCATATATTGCTTTTATAATGTATAAATGTTAAGAGAATTGAGGTACTAAACATGTTCAGTTTATATGTACTGAGTATGTGCACTTGGTGACATTCCCTTCTAATACATATTAAGGCTAGATTAGTCACTGTGCTGTGTCGTTTATCTAAACACGATTTGTGACCTTAAATTTCCTATTTGTTCTCATCTAAGCTCACCTAAGAGCCAAATTTAATATGTTTTTTCCCCTAGTACTAGTGCTTACAGAAACCCATATTCCCTGACATTTAGAAAACACTGTTGCCCACAAAAGCCATTAACATCTAAAGAGATTAAATTAAAATTCATTTAAAGGCCTCACAGGTCCCCTGAACATTCTTATTCTTATTTTAAGGCTTCAGTGTAAGTTGAACTTTTCCCAAATTCCTGATGATAATTTTTTAACTTATAATAGTAAAACTCATCTAAACTCAGTGTCTCTCCTTCTCTTCCTAATAGATGCTAAAGTAACAGTCTATTGGGAAATTTGACTAATTGTACAGAGAGGCATCTTGACATATACATATTCTTATTTATCTAAATATAGCTGAGAGACTAGTTTCTCTTCTCATCTTCTATCGCTTTTGGCTGAGAGGAGGTAAGACATGGAGCTAAGAACTGTAATATCCTATTAATCTACTTGCTTATATTTTATTCTGAATGTGTTATGTATTTACATATGCCAAATATTTCCTTTATGATCTGTCTAGGCTATTAAAATATCAGAAGAGATACAAACTACCAAAACAGGAGATCAAATTATTTATATTGTCCTTATTAATATACCAGTGGGCCTAAGAGCATATTTGAAGAATGTAATATGTATATCAACTAATACTAATAAGAGGTAGAAAAAGAAATTTAGCTTAGACCAGATAGAGAGATCCTTCGGGTGGAATTTTTAAGGTAATATTATATCCTAGGATCAGAAATATATGTGAAATATATGCAATAAATGTGAAATATATGCAATAAACAATCTGGCTAGAAATGCAAAGTTTCTGCCACAAACATATAAATAGCTCTCTTGCTGTGGGGGTCAGAGGGTTGAAATGAGAAAATTGGTTTGGTTTTTGTTTTTGTTTTTCCTCTAAAGGCCATCTAGTTGTAATTCAAAAGATTTTAAAATGAAAATATGGACCTGCATTTAAATTCCGTCTTTCTAAGTGTGTGACATTGAACAGGTTCTTTATGATTTCAGTTACATCTGTGAAATGGGGATAAAAACAGTAGCCACTTCATATGCCTGTTTGTAGAGTGCTTCACATGTAGCCTAGTACATGGCAAACACACCATAATGGTCACTGCTGCAATAATAGCATTATTAATAATATTAGCAATCACAATAATGGTAACATATATAATTACCAAAATCCTAGTGTGAAAAGATTGTTCCTTTTCTTTTCTAAAGTGCATCAACTTGCTTTCTTCATCCTCTAACTTTGCAGAATTCTAATCACCTGGATTCCTCTGCAGAGCTAGGATAGTTCTACCATAATTAACCATGACTGAGTTGAGTGAGGGTTCCCCTTGAGATATGTCTCCATGGGACCATCATCATCTCCTAAATTGGTACTCTGTAATACCATTTCTGGCATTGTAAAGTAGTAAACTGTCTGCCTGTGCAGATTTTTAGAAAGACACACACTACCAAAATTGACTCAAGGAAAAATAGAAACAATGAACAGACCTATAACAAGTGAAGAGATTTACTTGGTAATTAAAACAAAACAAAACAAAACAAAACAAAACAAAACAAAAGCTTCCCACAAAGGAAAGCCCTGGTTCCGATGACTTCACTGCAGAAAAATATGAAGTTGGATGCCTGTCTTATATCATATAAGAACTCATTCTAAAATAGATCAAAGACTTAGGTATAAGAGCTAAAATTATAAGACTTTAGAGTAAAACACAAACATACATAAATATTTCTCAATTTGGATTGGATAATGGTTTCTTAGATATGCCAGCAAATATGCAAGCAACAAACGAAAAAATGATCAATTAGACTTCATAAAAAATGGAAGTTTCAGGTTTCAATGGACATTACCAAGAAGGTAAAAAGATAGCCACAGAATGGGAGAAAATATTTTCAAATCGTGTATCTGATAAGGGATTTGTATCCAGAATATATGAAGACCACTTACAATTCAACAGTAAAAAGATAAATAACCCACTTAAAAAATGGTCAAAGTAACCGAGTAGACATAATTTCAATGAACATCTACAAATGACCAATCGTCACATAGAAAGATACTCAGCATTGTTAGACTTGTGGGAAATGCAAATCAAAACCATAGTGTGATGTTTCACAGTCTCTGGGATGGTTATAAGAAAGACAGATAATAACAAGTGTTGACAAAGATATGGAGAAATTGAAGCCCTTATATATTGCTAGTAGGAGTGTAAAATGGTACACCTGCTTTGGAAAACAGTGTTGGTAATTAATGAAAATGTGAAACTTAAAGATACTACATGACCCAGTAATTCCACTTTAGATATGGAGCCTTCCTGTTTTGCTTGTGGGGATGTAAAATGATGTAGCCACTTTGGAAAATTCTTAAATTTCTTAACATGTTGAACTAAAGAGTTACCATATGATTCAGTAATTCTACACATAGGTATATACCGAAGTTGATAGAAAACCTATGTGTATGCAAAATCTTGTACCTGAATGTTTATGGAAACTTTGTTATAATAGTTAATAAGTGCAAAGAATCCCCCGTTGTCCAATAACTGAAGAATAGAAAAGTAAATGTGGTTTATTTATACACTGAAGTACTATTCAGCCATTAACAGAAATGAAGTGCTGATACTTGCTACAACTAGATGAATCTTGAAAATACTATGCTAAGTGAAAAAAGCTTGGCACAAAGTCCACATATATGATTCCTTTTACATTAAATGTCCAAGAATCCACATTCATACAGAAAGACAGTAAGTAAATTTATGGTTTTCAGGGCTGGGAGTAGGGAATGAGTACAGACTGCTAGTGCTTACAGAAGTTTTTTTCTCGAGTAATGAAAATGTTCTGAAATCTTGTGATAACTGCACAACTTTATAAATATACTAAAACCCACTGAACAGTAGACCTTAACAGGGTGGATTTTTTGGTATATGAATTACATTCCAACAATAACAGCCAAGACAAAATCACTTTAAAGACACAAACTTCTGCTGGCATAGTTTGAAGTCATCAGGTTATATCCATCTAAGTAAAAATCTGGATTCCAGTGTGTGTGTGAAGTTCTCAGTGTAACTGATGGCAGTGAAATAGTGCACTAATAATATTCTTCTGGATGGCCTTGTGCCCTAAGTGTCCAGCATAGTTGAGGTTTATTCTTTCAGTAGGTTGTCAGACGACAGTACAGAGCACTGCATATTATGGTTAAGGTTTTTATGTTTTTCTTTTTGTTTTTTTGAGGGGATTGAAACTGTGGAATGACAGTCATGGCATTTCTGAAATCTCTTGTTCAAAGGTGTGGGCATAAAAAATGATTGAGTTTGCCCAGTAAATGTCTTTCTAAGTAATTGCTGTCTCTAACAGTTGTAGAATTTTCTTTGGAAAGTATAGCAAGGCAGGTGGGAAGTCACACAGAACTTAATTTGAGGAGCTTAAATTTTGATAAAGCATTTTGTAAAGGTTTTTGTTAAAATTCAACTGGTAAATTTGAAGATTTAATAGGCTTTATTAACTGATTTATGAATTGGGTAGCATCCCATCTATCAAGTAGAGTGATGCTTAGAGGAATTGTACAATATGGAAGGTTTTTATAGTAAGGAGGGTGAGGTGAGAAGTTGCTACCAAAATAAAAGAAAAAGTTGTTTCAGTCAATGTCATTTTCCCCATAGAGGAAGAGCAGAGAGAGTCTTCATTTGGGAGATTGAGAGGGCCCACAGGTACCTCACTGGTGCTGACTAGAAATTTTCTGACCTTTGGAAGGGGTGGTGTTGAAACTGCAATTATGTGAAGTATTAAGCCTCAGTTCAGTGACATTGCCCAAGTACCTCCATTTTGGGCCTATGGTTTTCTTTTTGACAGTTTGCCACATTATAAAATGTTGAAACATATTTGCTTCTAGCTTTATTTAGAGAATTAAGAGTTTTTCTAAAGAGCTAATCAACAGAATCACCAGTTACCTAATAAATAAGATTCTGGAGGGAGCCACATGTAACATCTAAAATGGAACTCAGAATCCAGGTTTGCCAGTTACTTATTTTATTTTATTTCATTAAGATTTTTAAATTTCATTTTATTTCATTAAGAGAGATCACAAGTAGGTAGAGAGGCAGGCAAAGAGAGGGAGAAGCAGGCTCCCTGCTGAGCAGAGAGCCCAATGCAGGGCTCAATCCCAGGATCCTGAGATCGTGACCTGGGCCAAAGGCAGAGGCTTAACCCATTAAGCCACCCAGGTACCCCCAGTTACCAATTTTAAAGTAATATCTATTAAGCCTTCTACCAAAAAGCAATTATATTATAATGGGTAATTATTTTTTCATGCATTGCAGGGGCCACTCTTAAAAGAAAAAATATGCACTAGAAATATCACTTATTTTAAGTGTTACATAAATTACATATTACCTAGCAGTTATAAGATGGATGGTCTTAATGGTAAATATGATATATAAGACATCCTTAGGTATTTGTCTGTATTGCATTTTTTGATGTTTCCAAAACCTGGATTTTATACAATTTGAGAAGTAGTGTAGGATCTACTTATTGCTAGTTGTTTCAGTTGTTTAAAAAAAGAAGAAACTGTCTTAGTTGAATTTCATTTGTAAATGTAAAACTAAGGAAAACACTAGTCTAGGATTTCAGATTGAAAATGATCTTGAAACCCTAGGCTGCACAAATAAATAGGGATAGCATTAATGCATGATTTCTGGCCAGGAATCTATCATTTCTTGAGAAATTCAAGACAACAAATGCCAGTTTCTCTAAATGGAGCTCATTCATTTTGGCCTGCAAAAAGCCCCTGTGATAAAGTCAAGCTTTTTATCCTTAAAATTAAAAAAAAATATATATATTTTCCAAAAGGAAAGAAAAAAAAATGTGGCTGTAAAAGCATTTTAAATATTTATTCAAACTGTTGCATGTAGTATCTTTTAGCTTATCATTTTACTGCATTTTTTTCACCAAATGATAGTTTTAGGTAATAACTTAGATTCAACTCACCTGATTTTATTAGTTCTGTTTGAAGCTGTAGAATCAGAAAACAAATCTAAGAATCTAAGGATTTGAGGTAATCAAGTCATATTCCAATGATGACTTAAGGGTTGACCAAAAAATGGGAATATTTTGGGTATTCTCTTTGAAGAATTACCTCAAATAAATTCAATTTATGATCCTTTGAATTTTTTTTTTGAAAACTGTCTGAAAGCCTAAAACAATTTTTGATACCATTATCATTCAGACTAGGTGGAAGCAGCCCTCAAAATGCAGAGAAATTACTGTTTCTGACTCTATGCTATGAGAAATCAAATGTCAGTAGTTAGTTCATTATCATGTTAAATATTTTTTATTATTGTCACAATCTTTTTTTTTTTTTTAAAGATTTTATTTATTTATTTGACAGAGAGAGATATCACAAGTAGGTGGAGAGGCAGAGAGAGAGAGGAGGAAGCAGGCTCCTTGCCAAGCAGAGAGCCCGATACAGGACTCCATCCCAGGACCCTGGGATCATGACCCGAGCCGAAGGCAGAGGCCTTAACCCACTGAGTCACCCAGGCACCCCTTATTGTCACATTCTAAAAGACTTTAGTACACTGCAGTGAGGAACTAATAAAACGGGAAATCAGAATGGCCAAAGCAAGGAAAGTTGGAGTGAGGCAAACCAAGTTGTTGCCAAAAAAAAAAAAAAAAAAAAAATTAAATAAATAAAAAAAATTAAAAAAAAATTCATAAATGGGAAAAAAAAAAGCTTTTGCCGTGAGTCACTTAAAGACCTTTCTGACATATATTTGCTATTTTCTCTAAAATTGTTTCTCTTTTTTAACATCTTGATTTTATTTTTTTCAGTGTTCCAAGATTCATTGTTTATGCACCACACCCAGTGCTCCATGCAATACATGCCCTCTGTAATACCTACGACCAGGCTCACCCATCCTCCCACCTCCCTCCCCTCCATAACACTGTTTGTTTCTCAGAATCCACAGTCTTTCATCTTTCATCTCCCCCTCTGATTTACCCCAATCAATTTTTTCTTTCCTTCTCCTAATTTCATCCATTTTATTCCTTATGTTCCACAAGTAAGTGAAACAATATGATAATTGACTTTTTCTGCTTGACTTATTTCACTCAGCATAATCTCCAGTCCCGTTCATGTTGATGCATAAGTTGGGTATTCATCCTTGCTGATGGCTGGGTAATATTCCATTGTATATATTGCCCACATCTTTGTTATCCATTCATCTGTTGAAGGTCATCCCAGCTCTTTCCACAGTTTGGTGATTGTGGACAGTGTTGCTATGAACATTGGGGTACATATGGCCCTTCTTTTCACTACATGTGTATCTTTGGGGTAAATACCCAGTAGTGCAATTGCAGGGTCATGGGGTAGCTATATTTTTAATTTTTTGAGGCATCCCCTTACTGTTTTCCAAAGTAGCTACACCAACTTGCATTCCCACCAATAGTGTAAGAGGGTTCCCCTTTCTCCACATCCTCTCCAACACTTGTTGTTTCCTGTCCTATTGATTTTGCCCATTCTAACCAGTGTGAGGGTGTATATCAATGTAGTTTTGATTTGAATCTCCCTGATGGCTAATGATGATGAACATTTTTTCACATGTCTGTTAGCCATTTGTATGTATTCATTGGAGAAGTGTCTGTTCATGTCTTCTGCCCACTTTTAGACATGATTGTCTGTTTTTATGGGAGCTGAGTTTGAATTGTTCTTTATAGATCTTGGATATCAGCCCTTTCTAGTGTCATGTGCAAATATCTTTTCCCATTCCATGGCTTGCCTCTTTGTTTTGCTGACTGTTTCCTTTGCTGTGCAGAAACTTTTGGTCTTGATGAAATCCCAAAAGTTCATTTGCACTTTTGTTTCCTTTGCCTTTGGAGACCTGTCTTGAAAGAAGTTGCTGTGGCCAATGCCGAAGAGGTTACTGCCTATGTTCTCCTCTACAATTTTGATAGATTTCTGCCTTATTTTGAGGTCTTTCATCCATTTTCAGTTTATCTTTGTATATGGTGTGAGAGAATCATCAAGTTTCATTCTTCTATACATAGCTGTCCAATTTTCCCAGCACCATTTATTGAAGAGACTGCCTTTTTTCCATTGGATGTTTTTTCCTACTTTGTTGAAGATTATTTGACCATAGAGTTGAGGGTCCATATCTGGACTTCTACTCTCTTCCATTGGTCTATGTGTCTGTTTTTCTGCCAGTACAATGCTGTCTTGATGACTACAGCTTTGTTGGGCAAAGCTGAAATCAGGCAACATGATGCCCCTATCTTTGTTTTTCTTTTTTAACATTTCCTTCGTGATTCAGGGTCTTTTCTGGCTCCATACAAATTTTAGGACTGTTTGTTCCAGCACTTTGAAAAATTCTGGTGGAATTTTGATCAGGATGGCATTGAAAGTATAGATTGCTCTGGGCAGTATAGACATTTTAACAGTGTTTATTCTTCTGATCCATAAGCATGGAATGCTTTTCCATCTTTTGTGTCTTTTTCAGTTTCTTTCATAAGTGTTCTGTAGTTCAAGTATAGATCCTTTACCTCTTTGGTTAGGTTTATTCCAAGGTATCTTATGGTTTTTGGTGCCATTGTAAATGGAACTGATTCTCTAATTGCCCTATGTTTTCATTGTTACTGTATAAGAAAGCAGCTGATTTCTGTGCTTGATTTTGTATCCTGCCACATTATTGAATTGCTGTATGAGTTCTAATAATTTGGGGGTGGAGTCTTTTGGTTTTCCACATAAAGTATGATGTGATCTGCAAAGAGAGAGAGTTTGACTTCTTCTTTGCCAATTTCAATACTTTTTATTTCTTTTCATTGTCTGATTGCTGTTGCTAGGAATTCTAGATCTATGTTGAACAATGGTGGTGAGAGTGGGCATCCTTGTCGTATTCTTGATCTCAGTGGGAAGGCTCTCAGTTGTTCCCCATTGAGAATGGTATTTGCTGTGGGTTTCTCATAGATGGGTTTTATGAAGTTGCATATTTTGAAGAGTTTTAATCAGGAAAGGATGCTGTCTTTTGTCAAATGCTTTTTCTGCATCAATTGAGAGGACCATATGATTCCTCTCTCTTGGAGAACTGTCTTGATTTGTTCCATCACCTTGATTGATTTGTGAAAGCTGAACTACCCTGCAAGGGGATTCAAGGTTGGTACATTAACTATTAAGGGTAGTCCTGTGCCCTGCTAAAGGACAGTCTGTCACAGGTCAGTTTTCACTCTGTATGTATTTGATAAACAATCACTGTTTATCTGGAAAAGAAGTAATATGCTAAATTCTAAATGATAGATTTTTTTTTTTAATGATGGTAGGTTTGGGGGCCAATGTGCATTTGTGTCTATATCCTGGAACTTATACACCTGCTCCTTTGGAGTACAACAGCTGTTTATTAGACAAAGCTGGGGTCATGAAGGACATTATATTCAGTTTATTTTACTGCAGAAGGTATGAAGACATGTACTAGATTTCTGTTAGAGTTTAACTCACAAAAAATTACTATATTGTTTGTAGAGTTCACTTATGCAAAAATTGCACATTTTGAGGCAGCACTGGCTAAAATTTTGTGCTTATTGAACCCTTGCCTTCATACTAGAAGGTGAGTTAGGACCCTAGGAAGAAAGAAGTCCCATATTGAGTGTCTGAATTATGTTAAAACTGTGTAGACTCCAAGTTTCCAAGCCTTCTGAGAGAAAATACACATGTACATCCACACATTCATGTACACACATGCATGAAAGAGAAGACTAATGGTAAAGGAAATAAACCTGTCATTGCCTCAGTTTCCAATTCTTGAAATGAAAAAGTCAGGCTAGAAGGTTCTCCAAAGTCATTTCCAGCTCTAAGTGTAGCACACATCTCAAATCCTAGACCTGTATTAGCCCTTTGTGGACTGGGAGAGGAAGAACACAGGTTGCTCTCCAGCAAAACTTAAATTTAGAGCTTTAATTAGAAAAAGAATCAGAATTCTCTTTCAGATTGTTTTTTAAATTTTATTTTTAATTGTGCTTTTATTGTTTCCATTTTATTTTGCAATGAAACCTGCAATTTGCCAAATTGCTGCATGCTTTTCCTTGCCATACAACTGCCCTAGCACGTTAACCTAAAACAATTTTCTAAAATGTATTTTTAATGAGAAACTGAGATCCCTGAAATTTGTCTTGTACATTTTTTTTCCCCTTTAGACCTCTTATAGGGCTCTGGAGTTTCCATACCTCAGTGCCAAGAGCATGGCAAAGGAATCCGGCTCAGTTTAGTAATTACCTTGTGTTAGTCTTACTCAAAGTTGTTTTTCTCTTAGTGGGTTAGGAGAGCCATTTAAATGCTTTGATTCTAGTCATCAAAGTTCCAGTGGGGAGGGTAGGTGAATGTGTATGTAATGTTTAGCCTATAAAAATGGCCATACCCAGAGCTTATGCAGAGTAAATTCTTACCAGGGACTCTGAGTAAGGGTAGGTCAATGTGGAAGAAATTATGAGAAAATGAATGAGTTGAGGAAAGTCTGGGAGTATCCTTCTCTCTCTAAATTAGGTCTCACGATTTTAGTGGATGTTTATTTTTGCCCCCCTCATGGCATGAGGGAAAGATCTTCCCAAAGTCTCCCTGTGTGCTTTCAGAATGCTCACTCACTTCCAGACTCCACCGTGGAGCAGGTACATTAGCCCACAGTTTCTCAGGCTTTCTGTGGTGAAGGACCAGTTTGCTTCCTCTCATACTCCCCCATTCACCATGGGCTGATACATGCATAAAATACAGTGCAAATCAATCACTGAAAAAAAAAATGACACACAAAGCAAACAGGGGTGCCTGGGTGGCTCAGTGGGTTTAAGGCCTCTGCCTTCAGCTCAGGTCATGATCCTGGTGTCCTGGAGTCGAGCCCCATACCGAGCCCCACACCGAGCCCCGCATCGAGCTCCCTGCTCAGTGGGGAGTCTGCTTCCCCTTCCACCCCCTGCCTGCCTTTCTGCCTACTTGTGATCTCTCTCTGTCAAATAAATAAAGAAAATCTTTTAAAAAAATTAAAAATAAAAAAAATTGAAAAAACAAAACAATAAAGACAAAATATAAGCCTCAGTTTTAATTATTAGATGCAGTTACTCTGTCAGATTGTAACAGAAGTTTCTAAACCATCCTCAATTTCTATACTTGTTGTGGATGGTAACCCAGTAATTATTTCGGGAGTGTTCTTACGAATTGAGCTGGTGCCATTCACCTGAATGTTGGGACTTTAGTTAAGAACACTGGGACAACAGTTCTCTGTTTTCTCCTGGCCAGATCCATCTTGGGACATGTTTTTCTCTTAATGGGAAGAGAAGTGGCTTGGGAATGAGTCAACACTGAGAAAGCAGAACCTAGGGATAGTGAGTCAGAACTCAGATCTACTCCTATATTGCAGAGAAACAGAAGACAATAAATTAAAATTAAGCAAGCCAGAATTCATCTGGCTTTCTATCATCCACAAGGGAGTCTTATGTGATACAGTGATTAACTTGCATATTTCTTCATGAACTCTTAACAGGCTTTTCCTTTGCCAGTCATCTTTCCAAAACAGAGTATGCCATTCTTCTGGTTATGAAGCTGCCCTCAGTGTCACAAAGTTCAAGTTTCTGAAACTGCCATTCAAAGGCATTCACCATTGATTCCCCTTCTACTTTTTCAGACCAGTTTTTTGCTGCTCTCATCCTCGGGCACATACCATGCTTTAGCATGAGCAGACATGCATTTTTATATATGTTTATATATGTTCTAGTTTGCTCAGGTTCCCTCTGGCTGGATTCCCACACCCTTTTCTGACTTTCTAAGAATAGAACCTTGAGAACATAAGGTGTTCATTACTCTGAAACATTAGGTATCAGCATCATTCCTGTTGATTCAAGGGCTAATTTTGCAAGTGTTGGCAGGAGGGAAACTTGATGCACCCACACATTTGATAAAAGTTGCAATTAGACCCCAGAGATCTCATTCCATAGGGAATTTAATATGATTTTACTAAACAAATCTCAGAAAGCAACATGCTTAGACAAAGTATGACTTTAAGTTACTATAAAAATGAAAAAGCAAGAAATGAAAACGTACATCCACACCAAAACACAAACAGAAATAGCAGATTTATTCATAAGAGCCAAAAAAGTAGAAAGAACACAAATATTCAACTGATCGATGTATAAATACAACATGGCTTATCTATATAAGGGAATATGATTTACCATAAAAAGAAAGAAGTATTGATACATGGTACAACATGGATGGACCTTGAAACGGTATGATAAGTGAAAGAGGTCAGATACAAAAGGCCATATGATTCCATTCATGTGAAATGTCCAGAATTGACAAGTCAGTAGATAAAGTAGATTAGTGGTAACCTAATCTAGTAGGGGCAGGAGGAATGAGTAGACTGAAGGGGGAATGAAACCTGTGGGGAAGAGTTTCTTTTTAGAATAATAAAAATGGGGATGCCTGGGTGCTCAGATGGTTAGGTGTCTGCTTTTGGCTCAGGTCATGACCTTGGGGTCCTGGGATTAAGCCCCACATTGGGCTCTCTGTTCGGCAGGGAGTCTGCTTTTCCCTCTCTCTCCCCACTGTTCTCCCTGCTTATGCTCTCTCACTCTCTCTGTCAAATTAAAAAAAAAATAATGAAAATGTTCTAAAGTTGATTGTGGTGATGAATGCACAATATTTTGAATTCAGTAAAAGCCACTGAATTGTACACTTTTAATGGGTAAATTATGTGGTATGTGAATTAAGTCTTGATAATGTGGCCTAAAAAAATGTATATAGGAGAGTTATTCATAGTTGCCAAAACTGGGGAGCAGCAAAGATGTCCTTTAATAAGTGAATGGATAAATCAACTGTGGTACATCCAGACAATGGATATTATCCAGCGCCAAAAAGGAATGAGCCATCAAGTCATGAAAAGTCACAGAGGAGCGTTAAGTGCATATCTTGAAGTGAAAGAAGCAAATCTGAAAAGGCTACACACTGTAGGATTCCAACAAGATGACATTCTGGAAAAAACTCTGAAGACAATAAAAGATCCATGATTGCCAGGGATTGGGGGCAGGATGGGATAAACAGGCAGAGCATAGAGGATTTTTAGGGTAGTGAAACTACTCTGTGTGATACTACAATGGTGGATACATGTCATTATACATTTGTTCAAACCCATAGAAGGTACAATGCCAAGAGTGAACTCTAATGTAAACTATGACTTTGAGTGAGAATGCTGTATTGTTGTAGGTCCATTGGTTATAGTAAATGGCCCCTGCTCATTCTGGATATTGAGAATGGGGGAGGTTGTGTGTATGATAGGGAGCAGAGGAACATATGGGAACTCTGGACTTTCTGCTCAGTTTTGCGGTGAACCTAAACTGCTCTAAAACATAAAGTCGACACAAAGAAGAAGAGGAGGAAGAGGAGGAGGGAGAAGAGGGGGAGGAGGAAGTCCTGAATACCTCACAAGGCTCATCTCAGTTGGCACCAGCTATAAAATTTTCCCTAACCCTTCTCTCTTCTCCTTCCTGGTAGAAGACTCCTTTATCTGTGTTTTTATTGTGTGCGTATTCCTACTTCCTTTATAGTTCACATCACTTCACTTCATTATAGTTGTTTGCAGGTCTCACTAAACTATGACCTGCTCAGGGGCTGAGGCAATACCCTGTTTTGTTATTTCTATTAGAAATACTCCATAGTAGACTTCAGTGAGTTTGGTGTGTGAAAGAATGAGAGACATCTTAGAGCTAGCTACTGTTGTCAATACAGTGTAAGAGGATTTTGCCCCAGAATCTGTTCTTCAGGCCTTTTGTTATCCTGAAAACAGCTGTCCTCATGTGGCTCATCCCAGGGACAGTGAGGAGGATGGGAGTGAGAGAGCATGGAGGACTGTCCTTAGAAAATGGAGGACATATGAGAATCTACTCTTATCTGTATGGAATTTCTTCAAATAGAAGCCTATTATCTTGCTAGGGCTTTTGGAAAATACTCCTTCTCGGAGACGATACAACCACGTGTAGTATAAAATCCAGGACCAGACTTATGTGGTGACCCAGGTCAGCTGGGAAGATGTCCTGGGGTTCTGAGAACATCTTGCTCTACCAAAAGCCATCTCTGCTACCTCTGGGTGGCTGCCTAAGATGTTCGTTTGAAGGCTTTAGTATAAGGCTTAAGGGTTAGATGTCTGTAAACTGTGTGAGATGTATTCCTGCGAAGGATGATATTTTAAGCTTTTGTTACTTACACCTTACTGAGAGTCATATAATATGGTTCTTGAAAGCAGGTTTTCAGAGGCCAGTGGAGAAAACCTATCAAGACATTGGTGCCAAGAGTGAAAAGGAAAACGTACCTAAAAGGGTGATAGAACAATAAAAAGAATGTTTCTTTTATCACAATCCTGCCAGCATTGAATAGACAAAGTAGATACTCTTTAATTTTAGGACTGCTTTAATTTTAGGACTAAGATGACTTTTTAGGATATCACTTATTATTTAAAATAGAGGCATTGAGAACATTGGGGATTTCATCGTCAGTGCTCTATGAGTTATGGCTGAGTGATCTAGAGAAGTCACTTACCCTCTCTGAGCTTCAGTTTTGTTCTTTCATAATAGAGACACACTAACACCTGAGCTGCTTAGATCATGGGGTGATTGTGAGGTTGCTTCCAGTAAACTTCTTGAGAAAGTAGCAAATCATTTACACTTGCTGTTAGTGTAGGAGAAGTGCTGTGAACCTCCCCTACTGATCCTCAGTGGAGGTTATTTTTTGTGAGATCATATATATATATATATATATATATATATAGAAGTTCCTTCAAAATTTAAAGGAACAAGACCTGAAAGGTGTGTGTGTGTGTGTATATATATATACACACAGAGATTAGACATGCAGAGTTTCCTTTCTAAGGAGTATGGTGTGTGTGAGCATTTGTGACCCACAGTACGTGTCACTTTGTTGCTCTGTTCCAGAGATTACCAGGCAATTCACAGATGTGGCAGGATACCTGTCCTGTGTCCTTGTGTAACTCTCAGCATGTACAGGGCTTTTCCCTAGAACAGCACCATGAGGTCCTTAAGGACGGAGACCAGGACTTAACAGGTGTTTGTGTCTCTTGGCTTCCAAAAGTAACTATTTATTAAATGAAAATATGGCTGAGATTGCATGTCAGGATGAGGAAGAAGTGGTGCCTCTTGGCAGGTCTGATCTTCCAGGCAGGTGACCTGTTCCTGCAGAACTGAAAGGAGACTCTGCTGGGCCAGGGTGAAGGCTGTCTTACCCTTTCACAGATGACCAAGTTCATAATGCTAGGCCAGGGGTGTCAAATAAAGGGCATCCCAGTTTAAGAAAGACATGAGAAGTTAGGAGGCAGTTCAGAGGACAGCTGCCGTGAAGATAAAAGAGTTTAGAAAAGAAGATGGAGGAAGAGTGGGATTATTTAAACCTGACAAAAAGGAACATGGAAAAACTGTCACAGGTAGTTGATTTTCAAACATACGTGGGGATCATAATATAGGGTGGAGCTTCTCAAAGGCTTTTCCTGGCAAGGCACTCCTAGGAAAGGATATACAAGGCCCACAAGGGCATCCAGGTGAGGATCTTCAAGACTACATCCTGCAGGAAGGCTGTGACACTCCTGGGTCCCACCCTGCCACCAGAGGAGGGGATCAACAGCTTACTTAGCAGCCTGAAACCTATCCCAGCCTTTGGGGAGTTTATGAACTGTATGTTTGTGCTACTCCCCAAATTCTTATGTTGAAACCCTAATCCCAATGTGATGGTATTAGGAGATGGGGACTTTGGGAGGTGATTAGGTCATGATGGAGGGGCCCTCATAAATGAGTTTAGTGTCCTTAGAAAAGAGACCCCAGAAACCTCTCACCCAGTTTTTCTGCAACATCAGGTTGTAGGGAGAAGAGGAACCTCCGTGTGAACCAGGAGGTAAGTCTCAACAGACACTGAATCTGCGGTGCATTGATCTTGGAATTCCCATCCTCCAGAACTATGAAAAATACATGTGTGTCATTTAAACCACCCGGTCTATGGCATTTGTTACAGGGATGCAACTCACTGAGAAGGGACTGGTACACCTATTAGGGTATTGATGTACAGGACACAGTATTTTAGGTAGAATAAGAACTGTGTCAAAATTTTATGAAAGACTGCAATGAAAGAAGAAAACACTTTATTCTTCAATATGAAATATATTGGATTATTTTGTCAAAGGGTGTGTGTGTGTGTGTGTGTGTGTGTGTGTGTGTTGGCTTGTCCTCAAACCTTTTATGTACTTTAACTTCACTAACTTTAGGAATATGAGTGCTACAGAGTTACCCCCAAGACCATTTGAAGGTTTAATTATTTACATTTATTTTATATTGATTTTAGTTTTAGGATTATTGAATAATGCATTATTGAGTTTAATTGAGTTAGCCTCTCTAATGGAAGATACTAAAGGCAGAATAAAACAAAAACTGAAATGTGCTGTGCAACATGTACAAAACTAAGTAAGTGTGAAAGAACTTTAAGGGTTCATGTAAGGTAAACACGTTTTCTTTTAAAGGTTTTATTTATTTGGCAGAGAGCACACAATCAGGGGAGCTGCAGGCAGAGGCAGTGGGGGAAGCAGGATCCCCATAGGGCAAGGAGCCCGATGTGGAGCTTGATCCCAAATCCTCAGATCATGACCTGAGCTGAGGGTGGTTACTTATCCGACTGAACCACCCAGGTGTCCCAGGCAAACACGTTCTATATGAAAGCTGGATCTGAGGACCTATGTGATCCTGAGTGTAAATGTCAGGGT
The DNA here is from genome assembly GCF_022355385.1 of Mustela nigripes. Taxonomy (NCBI): domain Eukaryota; kingdom Metazoa; phylum Chordata; class Mammalia; order Carnivora; family Mustelidae; genus Mustela; species Mustela nigripes. The sequence continues at coordinate 69,673,545 of NC_081565.1, read as the reverse complement.
ACAAGCAAAAATTCCAGATAGTCTTGCAGACTTTCAAGGCACAGATCTGGTAAGACCCAAGTCAAGATCTCAAACAGTAAACAGTAAAGGGGGAATATGAATTATAAATGGAACAAACAGAAGATTTCATACGTTTCATAAATGATGAAAAGGAGTAGGAAAATAGGATGGCAGACCTGAGGGACCTAGGAGGGGAGGAGGGGTCTTCTGAACTAGCGAGTGGGGGAGGGGCTGTGGACACACCTTGTTCAATTGTCCCCTCCCTCACCCTCAGAAACCCTTTGTGACAGTGCTTTGTGATGTAAGCCTGGGGAGGATATATATTCAGCATGTGCACAGTATAGGCTGTCTTGTGTTTCAGACAATGAACATCAAACATTGGAGTGTTCTCTCATTTCTGAATAGCGATACTAAACCATGTCTGAGCTTTGGTTCAACGTGCTTGGAAACTGATCCCAACTTCACCTTCCTGTGTGGGTTGGGATTGCTTCTGTTCTGTGCTACCTGGTGGGGAATCCATTTCCAACTTGTAAAACCAAAACTACCCAAAAGGTAAGAAATCCTGTGTGGCGGGGAGACTCAACATAGATTATTATGATTTACATTTCTAATACCAAATTAATCTATTTTTAAGATTGTATTTAAGAGAAAGCAAGTGAGCAGAGGTGGGGGGGGGCACAGGGAGAGCTAAGCAGGGAGTGCAATGTGGGGCTAGATCCCAAGACCCTGGAATCCTGACCTGAGCCCAAGGCAGACACTTAACCAACTGAGCCATCCAGCACCCTAATCCCAGGTTTTAACAGGAGTTTGGTAGAGTCAGAGAAGCACCTAAAATGGGAAGTCTTAAGAGAACAGACATTCACTCCTCTAGGAAAAGAGGCCTGGCAGGGATAAGGATTAAGAAAGGATTAAGGTTTTTACTTGAAACTACAGTCTATCTGGGTGTGGTGGTGGTTCTTGGATAAAATCCCAAACACAGGGAATCTGTAGTCCTGGATTGGGTGATTTTGAGAGGAAGAGGTCTGTGTAAGAGAACAGGGTTTCCCAGCACTTGATCATATCGAGTCACATTCCCATGTCCAACATCATTTGATCAAGCCTTCCTTCGTGCTGGGCTGATCAGAAGAACACTGCTAAGTCTCTGAGAAGAGAGGTTGGAGCTCTGACCTAGGATACAGGGTCCTACATGAGGCAGCACGGGTGTGACTGTTGGGCTTCCTTTTCTATGTCCTCATTGAACAAAGGACTTCTGATTGGGAATACCAAGTGTGGACCTCCCAGACAAAGTCGTCCCCTGAATTTTTCAAAGAAGTAAGTATTGACAACATTTTATCACCTTAAAAACTGAAAAAAGCAAGGAACACAATGCTCTATTAAAGTCCTAGAATTCTGAGGCACCTGGGTGGCTCAGTGGGTTAAGCCTCTGCCTTTAGCTCAGGTCATGATCTCAGGGTCCTGGGATGGAGCCCCTCGTAGGGCTCTCTGCTCAGCAGAGAGCCTGCTTCCCCTTCTCTCTCTGCCTGCTTCTCTGCCTACTTGTGATCTCTGTCAAATAAATAAAGTTAAAAAAAAAAAGTCCTAGAATTCTTGGATGAAGAATGTTTCCATTTCCAAGAAAAGAGTAAGGGTCCCAACCCCCCTCATTCTTTTCATTTTTCTTCTAGCGTCAAGGCAGAGCCAAGAGGAGGAGGAAAGGTGGGACTCTGGAAGGTAAGGTTCTGCCTATTCCACCTGAGCTCTCCAAGACTGATCCTTGCTGTCCTCTCCATGAGGGCCCAGTCCCTGATCTCTGAGGATGTGAGCCACTAGGTACATTCCCTCAGAGGAGAGGCTTATGGAAATGCAGCCAGAGTGCAAAACCCTTCTCAGATTCCCTGCTTTGACCATTACTGAGTATGAGGCAGTGATGGTCTGGACAAAGGGTGCTGCCCAATGGGTGACCATGTGAGATTTCAAGAGTCAGAACTTCTGTCTCCTGACTTTGTGAGAGCTCTGTGACATCATGGATACTCAGAAGTCTTCCCTGACCTCTCTAATTCAGAGAGGTGGTCTGATCATCACATGGATAAATTACATGAAAGTACTTTATACATGAAGCAAGATTACTAACCAGCTTTACATCATTGGCCATTTCCCCTCATCTATTTATTATTAGGGCTTTCAGAGTCCCAACATTCCAAGGATGTCCCATATGGGGACTCCTGTATCAATACCTGTGTTTCTACTTTCACTATATAACTTCTGTTTCCTCAGACAACAGATGGTACCAATGGGAAGTGGAGGAGACCCAGAAGCTGATCTCTACTTTAAGAAGGTGACCAGTTTTTACCCTCGATCCTGTTGCCTCTTAGAGCACGTTTTGTGCAATTGCAGGATTCACTGCAGTCTGTCATAGCCATGGGAGGGGGTTGCCATAGGAGCAGGTATTGGGGTGAAGGCTACTGAGTACACTGTGAAGTCATAAAGGTGGGGCATTGTGAAGGGGCATCAGGCTTCAAGTGGTGCTTCCCTTGTCAGGCCTCTTCCCCTCGTTCTGGTCCTGGCTGCAGTTTTGTACCTCCTGTCTCCTACAGCCTCCTTTGCCAGGCATCATGATACCATACACTTCCATCAACCGTTATGTCCAGAGCACCACCTGTGAGGTATGTAATAGCACAACTGCTAAGATCAATCGGCTGCTGTTCCTACAGGCCCTGGAAGATTCTACTCCCTTGGCTTCCACAGCTCCTGTGACTTCTTCATCGTTCACTTTCTCCCCTGACTTCTCAGCAGTCCCTCCAGGAGAGCTAATACCAGCTTTGCTGCCTGAGCCTTCCCCACCACCTGGCTCGAACTTCTCAACTAACCCAGTGATCCCTGTCAGCTGATTTTTTTCCACCCTCACCACTGGGTGATTCTTTGCCATAAGAGCCCTTTCCTCCCTTGGATTCCAAATTCCCAAGGCACCATTTCCCAACCCAGCCCCCTCCCCTTCCTCCTGTCCAACCCCATCATGCCCATTCAGTGGACTGTAATATCCAAACAGTATCCAAAACCTACCATTTCCGAAGAAGTCAGCCCCTTACCGGAGTTGTCTCGGAGGGTGAATCCCACTGAGACTTTTGCTCGTCATCATGCACCACCAACCCGGTATGTGTCACCACCGCCAGACTGCAATTTATCTGTGATTCAATCTAAACTGATTTCCATCTCAAGGAAGCCTGTTCCAGAGAGCTCACCCCCAGAGAGCTTCTGTGGGTTGTCTACTTATGTCCCAACAATCATAGGCATTGACCCCTCCAGCTTGTCAGTTTTAGACCTCCCTTGGTGGCAAACTCATGCCAAGACTTCTTCCCTTCAGCCCTGGCTCCACATGATTTCCATCGAGTTCTGGCCCTCCATTCCTCAGAGACTTCTTCCAGGGGAGACCCTTCAGCCAACCTTGCAGAGCCTGGTAACCTCTCACTTCTCAGTCCTGATGCCCTGGCACTTCTAGAGAAACAATTTCAAAAGAGGTGTGACTTCCTCATGTGGAAGGAAACAAAGGGCTCTTTTCCAAAGCAAACATTGCTGATAAGCATGATTTGGCATCCTCCCTCCCTTTCTAGAGCAGCAAAGGCCAATCAAAGGAGCTGCATATGCACCAGCAGCACCCATATCCTACAACCTTGGAGGAGGGCCATTTACAGCAATCCCCCACTCAGCTCTTCTGGGGTCTCCAAACTCCACATAGTGAGTCCTTCTTCCCTGCTACTGATGCTTCAGATAAAATCTCGAATGCCTCCCCAGAGCAGGAATCCCCAGTAGTTCCCCATCCGCTTCCTCCATCCTTGCCTTAGAACCTGCCTCAACTCCTGCCTCAAACCCAGCCCCTACCTATCCCTTATGTCCAGCCCCAGGCCCACCTTCAATCCCCACTCTCAATCCTGCCATCTGGTCCTCTACCCGACATCAAGATCTGTGGAGTGTGTTTTCACAGACCTCAAAATGATTCCGAGAGTCTCATGTCAACAGAAATGCAACATCTGGAATGGAATGTGTTGCAAAAGGTACAGAAACATGTGTGGGGTTTACCCACTGTTGTCCAAAGATCCTAGGAGGATTACTGTCCTTTAGTTCCTAACCCTTCTCCCAAACCCTAGGCCTCCCAGACCCATGCTGCTATCTCTATCCCTCCTGCACAGTTTCCTCTCAGTGATGAGATTCAGAAAAAACCAGAGCGTCACCTTCAAAAGAGGCTCATCCAACACTGGTGGGGCCTGCCCCGCAGGATACATGAGTCTCTCACATGGATGAGTGGTCCGAGTACTCTTCCACAGGTACCTGAGTCTCTATGCCATTGTGGACACTCAGGGATCTCTAATAAGAGTGAGATCAAATTGAGTATGGCTAAAAGTGTGTATGTGGAGGACCCAGAAATGCTTCAGCTAGAGGACAGTGACCTGGTGAGGTACAAAGGTGACCTGGAGAAGGATAACAATGATTTGGAGAAGGACAAAAATCTGGAGAAGGACAATGATGACCTGAAGAAGGATGGGGGACACAATCCCGAGAATGGCCCAAAAGATTATCTGTTGAGTGACCCAGTTAGCTCTTCAGATAATGAAATGGGGTCGGATTCTGAGAAAGAACTTAGGAACCCATCAGTGAAAAACTCCATGGTGTCTGAGGAGACTATGGGTCAGAGACAACTTGAAAATGCCCTGAAGATACATTTACACAGAAAGTCTGAGGAAATCAGTGAGGGTCATTTGCCTGGGACTGTGTGTAATTCATGGAATACTATGAAGCAGACATCACTTCTTTCTGAGAAATCCCAGACTGAAATAAAACAGAGAAGTTTGCCACCATCAGAGGTTGAGGACTACTCCCTGAATACCTTCCAGGAGCTTCGCTTTGTTGAACCTAGTGCAGAACAGAAGCTGGAATTCCATATTAAAAGGTTTAAGAGGGTGACTTGGGGTCTTCCCTTTAGGGTCCTTGAAATCATAGAGCTCTTTTAATTGAAAGAGTCCACATTCCATTCTAGCCTTTCCTCCTCAACCAACATGATTTCTGGGGGAAACTGTAAATCTGGGAGCTTCAACCCCCTTGATGGAAGCTTGAAATCTCTCCATAGAGACATAGTAACAGCAAATTCAGCCCCTATCCTGGATCATCCTCTCCCTGCCACCTTAACTTTGGGGAAGGAAGAACAGAATTCTGAGGCAATCACCCTCTAATATCAACCATCAGTTTGCAGAGGATGTTCTGAAAACCAAGGACAGCAGCCAGCCTCTTAAACCTGTCAGACATGACACCATAGGCAACAGATGGCCCCTAAGGCTGCCTACAAGGCAAAGTGGGTTCAGACGTGAGCCAAAGAGTAAGAGTGCAAATTTCAGTGGTAGGAGAGGAGAGGTAGGAGAGGAGGGCACAACAGAACCTGTTGGGCCCACAGAGTCCAGCGAGATATTCAGGACCAAAGAATTTCATACACATCAATCACAACCTAGCATCTTGACATCCAACAAGCCAGTTATCTCCCAAATTATAAAGTGAAATAATCAAGTCAAAACCAGCATCCCAACAAACATAACAATTCCGCAAGATCCTAAATCACTGAATCTCAAAGAACAATCCTTGAATGAGTTAAAGCTTACGATGGAGAACAGGGAGCATAGCCAGGCCCAAGCCCAATGCACTGGACTGCCCCCTGCCTCAGATTGATTTATAAGGCCTCACTGACTCATGCCCAGGGTGTCTCCCTCGGGGACACAAGAGCTTCCCAGGTGCTGCATGTCCATCCAGAGGACACAGGAATTACTATGGAACAACAGCAGGAGCCCTGGGTCCCTAAGCCTGTCTTAAGGAAGTGCCAGACTAAGACCCCCCCCCCCCCCCACCAGCTGCAAAGACCATGAGGCCTCGGAGCTCCAAGGCACAAGAGCTTGGAGAAGGGGATGCAAGACTGGGAACATCCTAATGGAGAACAGTTTCCCTACTAAATATGTGGCATTGAAGAGGTTCCCTACTCAGGACGTGAAATTGAAGGTAAAGCTGTGAAGCCAGCCTTCCCAGACCCTATCACAGAAGAGTTAGCTGCCTCCTGAAAGCCTTTCACAGAAGGGTCAGCTTCCTTCTGAAAGCCTTTTCAGTAAAAAAATGAAGGATATTTTGCAATGGCTTCCTCCTGGGAAAAAATGTAAAAGGCAAAACTCCCAGGAGAAGCCCAGTCCCCTATCATCTGTGGAAAGCAAGCTGCCTTTACTGGGATGCCCAAAGCTCAGAAAATCATGACAGCCGTTGGGAAGTTCCAAGAGGAGAGAATGAGGCATTGGCATGCAATAGGCAGCACCTGCCTTCAGTAGCCCATTTCCTCCCCAACCAACTTTGGGAAAACTCAGCAGAAAACACAAGTGCAGGCCCAGGTACAGCCTGTCCCAGGGTACCCTTTCAACTACAGGGTTAATGCCCATAAGGAGACGAATACCGGGTCCTGCCAGCAAGAAGCCATTTTTGCTGGCCAAGGCCTTACTGGAAGTAACAGACAGCTCAGAAACAAGGACAGACAGCCTCAGAAAGCTGTGGCATTTCAGGACACAGAGGTATCCCCTCTCCATCCCTTCAGGGAGCCTGCGCCCCACCCAAATGCTGCCTGAGGGCATCAGGCTGCCCTGTGGCCTCCCAGGACTCCTGAAGGAACTGTGTGCAGAGATGTATCTCTACTATTTAGATAGAAAACTTCTCCAGAATTTCCAGTGAGAGGGTTTGGGGGGGCATTTCCTACACCAAAATAATCGCTTGTGAGGAATAAATCTTTCCCTAATAATACTGATGTCTGTTCTGTGTACTGTCTTGGGAGCATGGGTTTTGGGGAACTCAGTTCCTGCTGTTACTGATTGCTTCCTTTGGTTTCTAAAAGGTGACCAATCTCGTGGAGTTCTTGAGAAATATGTATCATGTGCCCCCAAAAGCCCCCAAAAGCCCATTCCCTCTCTGATGAAGTTTGAGGAGATGCACTCTCTCTCCTGTCCCATGGCTTAGACTCCCTGAAATTGTATAGTAGTTCACACCTCTCCCCTCACTCAATGTTTTCCATCTTTTACAGCAAGTCTTCTATATCTGAGGAAGATCAAAGACAGGTATAGTTTTCAGAAAATAATGATTAAGCCACTGTTGTTTCTTCACTGTTAATGTGTTACAGTAGCTTAATCATTATTTGGAAGTCAGTGATCTGAGGATTCCACAGGTGGGTAAACTCAATGTGTTTTCAGGAGGCGGGGTGTTGTTTGGGTTGATTTTGGGCTGGTTGGGGTAGCATCAGAGAATACCCTAGATGATGCTGAAGAATCTTTCCTGTTAGTCACACTAAACTTGACATTGAGGTTTCCAGTGGAAGTGCTTCCCTTTCCTGAGTGGTTCTTCAGGCTGCTGGACTGAGGATGTTTTTTGCAGAACAAAAGCATCACTTAGCTGTTAGTGATAAGACACCTTTGATGAAATGAAAAGGTGAAAGAGGGACCTTGCTGGTAGAACAAAAGTTTATGTCTAATCATCCCCTTCTCAGGACCCTGTCCCTCTCCCCTCCTTCCTCAGTCTGATCCAGGCACCACCACTTTGAGGCAGACTGGAATCTGGCACAGCCTACCGATGCCTTATACCAAAAAGGCATGGTTCTGTTCCTTGAGTATGCAAGTAATACCTGCAGGCTGTCAGGCATGGCATCCCCTTTGGGGGAAGATGATCTTGGTGCCTGCCTTCCATACACACTTGATGACAATATATAAGATACGGCCTTTACTATGGCTAGGATGGCGGTTTGCCACCTTCAATATTCACGGCCTTAGTGGAGCCATGGTAGCTCTTCCCCAGAAGACGTGCAACTTCTGAACCAGAGGTGAGTTCTGGACTGTGTACCAGGATACAGATGTTTGGGGGCTTATCATGGAACTCCACGGAATGCTTTTTTTTGGGGTGGGGGGCATGATGGCACACATTCCCACACTTACAACAGGGCTCTGGAGGGAAGGCAACTCCATCTCAGACTGGGACTCAAAATGGGGTGAGTGTGCTAGAGAACACCTGAGGTAGTCTTCTGGACAGTCTCAGGACTGCTCAGGGCTAAAACAGAAAACCAGGTGTCCATGACCCCTCTCATTACCACACTTGTAGCTTTTTGTCCAGGTTATCATTGACCCTACACTATCTGAATGTTGGGGTCACAGAAAGAATGCAGATTTGATGCAGTGGAGGCCCTGAGGGGGACAATAGGTGGGAAGGGGCCCTGAGCACGGAACTGAAGAAGTGAGGAGGAGGTACAGGTGGCTCTAACATCTATGCAGACAGACCAGCCAATAACGCAGCCTGCTGGTTCCTACATAATCTCATTTTAGGGTCCATTATGGCCAATCCAGTGTACTTCACGCCACCCATAGAGCTTATTACTGGCAATACTTCTGCCACTGGGAATACCATAGTCTGACATTCTGTTCCTTTTCCTCATGCCCTGTCCTTCCAGCTTATATGTCCCTGTTAATTTTTCTACTCCACATCATCCACTTTCCACTTCTTGCCTATCCAGCAAGGCCTTGTTCTTCCTTTCCTCACTGATCGGTTGTCGGGTAACCAACATGTAAAAAGCACCAGTCCAGCATAGGAAATAGAGTCCATGGTACTGTAACAGTGTTATCTGGTGACATGTGGTAGCTGCAGTTGCAGTGAGCACAGCACAGCATAGAGTTGTATACCTGACACTAATGTGATATTGCATCAGCCATTCTTCAATTAAAAAAAAACCCAACAAACAAAAAAATACAGGCTCCAGTACAAGTGGACCCCATCTAATTCCCTTCAGTTCTTCCTGTCTGGAAGAATCTAATCTCTCTGCCTTTTTGGAAGTGCCTTTCTGTATGTAACTGATGACCATTGGATTAAATCTCCCATGTCAAAACTGAGTCTACTCACAACTGAGTCTATTGATGCCACATGAAATTCAGCCCCAGCACTACCTGGAAATCATTCATTCATTCCACAAATCCTTATCCAAGTCCCATTAAGGTGAGCAAAATAAATGGAGTTAGGTCACTATTTCCTTAGTACATTCTCTCCTCAGTGTTCTCAGATCTAATTTGTTTTATTTTAAATTTCATTTGAGAGAGAGCAGGAGCACAATCAGGAGTACTGGCAGAGGTAGAGGGAGAAGCAGGCTTTCTGCCAAGCAAGGAGCAGAACTCAATCCCAGGACACCAGGGTCATTGCCTGAACTGAAGGCAGATTCTCAACTGACTGAGACACCCAGGGTGGCCCTCAGATCTATTCAAATTTCCTTTATTTTCCTCAAACTTAGGCCATCTTCACTTGCCCAGCAGATGTACTGGACCACAGTTCACAGAGGGGCAAGAAAGCAGTGATTGAGCCTCTCAAAAAACAAAACAAAACAAACTCAAATCCTTCCCAAAAAATCTCCCCATTCTTCTTTTCCTCTTCTGATTATATGGAAAGAGGATTCCTTCCCAATCTCAAAGGAAATATACTTTTCTGAAGTGTCTTTATTGAGAGAGAGCTAACTTCTAGTCTTGATGGACTGATCTACCCTTGCCAGGTCTCCTCCTGACCCCTACACCCTGTCCTTATGAGGCACCCAACATCTTTTTTTTTTTTTTTAAATGATTTTCACTACGGAAATGTTTAAACATGTCCAAGAGCATATAGAACAATATAACTTCCCACATATCTGTCACCCAACTTGCACTGTTATCATTGGGTGGGGGCCATACACTGATTAAAGTGGAAACGCCCTTTTAAATCTTGCCATCCATCTCTGAGACATAAGCTATGTGTCCATGTCAAAGCTCTCACATTTCTTTGATATTCATCACCTGTGGAACACCCTTATTCACAACCAGTGTACATAAGGCAAAAGGCACTGGGCTTTAGAGGCTTTGGCAATCAGTTCTGCTCTGCCTTATAGTCAACCCTGAGGAGCCATTTGAGTGAATTCCTCAACCCCACACAAGAAGTAATCTTACGGAGCAAATTCAGGGCAGAATTTCATTGTCCTTAATCACTCAGTAACTGTAATTGCAAAAAGTCAAGAGGAAAACTGTATATGTTGTTAAAGACTTGACACTATGTGTTTTCAAATATTTAGAAGAAAAATATGTCCTGTTATTTTCCAAATAAACTACTATGTTTCACCTTAAATGAAGTAGATCAAAAACTCCCCTCTTTTCAAAATGGCATTAAAAGTAAAAGATTAGATGAAAACTTCTCAATATCATTAATCATCAGGAAAATGCAAATCAAAATATTTACCAAACCTTCAAACCCACAAGGATGACTGAAATCAAAATGAATAGAAATGTTGGTGGGAATGTGAAGAAATTAGAACCCCCACACAATGTTGGTGGGAATGAAAAATGGTACAGCTATTTTAGAAAACAGTATGGCAGTTGTTCAAAATGTTAGGCATAGGGTGAACATAGGACCCAGCAGTTCCACTTCTTGGTATATACTCACAAGAAATGAAAACATAGGTCTACACAAAAACTTGTAAACAAATGTTCATAGCTATCTTATTTATGAGGTCAAAGATGGAAACAATTCAAACATCTGTCAACTGAGAAATGGGTAAATAAAATATAACATATCCCTATGATATAATATTTTTTGGAATAAAAAATAGCCAAAAAGGCCAAAAAGCCAAAACAGGGATAACCTTGAATACACGTTAAATGAAAGAAGCCAGTCACTAATGACCACATATGATTCCATTCACATGAAGTGTCCAGAATAGGGAAATCTAGAAACAGAAAGTAGATTCATCTTAGAGTTGAAGGAAGGAGGGGGGAGGAGAATGATAGCAAAAGTTTGCAGATTTGTTTCTCTTAAGTCATGACAATGTTTTAAAATTGACTGTGGTGATGCCTATACTGAAAATCAAGGAATTATACATGTTAAATGGGTAAATTTTATGGTATGTGAGCTGTATTTCATTAAAGCTGTTAAAACAAGTAAAGGATTTAAAAATTAATGCCTAAGGATGACAAGAAGGGGAGCATAAAGGACAAAAGTTGTCAACACAGTTTTGGAAGATGGAAATCTGGTGGAGGAGTGGAAATTGACTAGCAGAGCAAAGGAAGTGCTGGCAAATCAATTCACACTGTAAAACCCTTGAGACATGCAACCTGGTGGCACTAGAGAAAAAAGAATTAGGGGTTCCATATTGGTAACCATGTTGAACTATTGTTCTTTGTTGTTTGTTTTATATAGCATGTAACTTCTAAAATCTTTTTTTTTTCTTTTTTTTCGAGGGGGGTGGTCTTTGCCAGTTTTGTAAAACTCTGTTGAAATATTAGCATGTTTCAAATGTGCAAAGAGGATCCCAGGTTTCTTGCATTGGACAGAATCTGAGACAACTGTTTTAAAGTTAGCATTGCACACATCTGGGGTCAGGGTATGGTGGAGACAGTAGTTTCTGAAATCAAAGCCAGAAATCTCAAAGGTTGGGTTAAATTCATTTTTAAAATGTATTTAAAAATAAAGTTGTGGTGGGGCACCTGGGTGGCTCAGTGGGTTAAAGCTGCTGCCTTCGGCTCAGGTCATGATCCTGGGGTCCTGGGATCGAGCCCCGCATTGGGCTCTCTGTTCAGTGGGGAGCCTTCTTCCTTCCCTCTCTTTGCCTGCCTCTCTGCCTACTTGTGATCTCTGTCAAATAAATAAATAAAATCTTTAAAGTTGTGGAAAAGTTGCATAGATGGTAAAGCCATAGATGGTAAAGCCATATACCTTTATCCAGATGTACGTATTAAGATTTCGACCTGTTTACAATCTCTCTTTTTCTCCTTCACCTTCTCTACATATAAAACACATATATGCATATGAAAATTATGCATACATTCTTGAATATTTGAGAATATATTTCATGCATCACATACTTTCTCCCTGAATATTTCATAGAGTATTTCTTATTAAAAAGAATATTCTCTGACAGCACAGTAATCTCCTATGGCAAATTTCACATTGATCTTAAACTTTTAACTAATCTCCCACTCAAATTCCATTTTTATCAACTTATCAAGTAATGTCCGGTGTGTGTGTGTGTGTGTGTGTGTGTGTGTGTGTGTGTAAACCTCCTTATAGGAGTTAGTCTAGGATGACATACTACATCCAGTTGCTGTGTATCTTTAGTTTTCCTTTAATTGGGATCAGTTTCTCAGCCTCTTTTAAAATAAGGCCTGGTTTGAAAAATCAATTCGATGTGCCATATTTATAACCCCTTTTCACCTGAAAATTTTTTTGGGTGGAGCTAATCTTGCTCAGACTTTAAAGTATGCTTTTATAGTTTTGAGACCTAGGGGTCTTAGGGACAGTTAAGACCACACTTCCTGTTTAAAAACAATTCCAGAAATTCAAAGATATGTGGAGGGATTTTTCTTAACGTACATACGTCCTGCAGTCAAGGGAGGGTATGTGAAGTGGGGCGGGCTAGAAGTGTGCTTTCCTTTGGGAGAGACAATGGTGAAGCTGTGGACACAGGTTAAGAGAGGAAAAGAAGGCTGTCATTACTGGCAAACCCTCACAGGAAGGTTTGGGTGTCTAGGGCTAACGATTGGGTGGAAAAGGATTGGGTGTCTAGGGCCAAGACTGATTCATCAGCGAGGGAATGTAGGCAAGTCAAGTAAGAAATGATACATGGTTTAATTTCAATAGTTTATAATCTAAATAATGAAGTCATACTGGTTCCAACTATTAAATGACTAGGTAGCGTGGGGAGAGGAAATAAATACATATAGCCATCAACAAAAATGACATTAGTATTTAACAATGGTAGAGATGACAATAAGGTATTTTGGTGAAAAGGTAGAAACTATGTGGGAAAAACAGTTTTCATGGAAGAAATAAACACAGGTAACATTCAAAAAACCAAAAGGTATTGCTAGGTATAGTTACAGTTGTGCTCATTAGACATTGTGCTAGAGGAGCTCACTTCCTAAATCAAGGTGAGTTTGGTCTGCTGTGATGCAGCGCCCTTGCTCTGTAAAATAAAGGAACCTTTAAAAATGTTGGGGGAGAAAGGGGACTTGACAGAGACGGAAAAAGGAGCAGGAGGGAGAGACACTATACGTGTGGAAGAGAACCTGTAGGGCGTGAATAGCCTAAGAGGGATTTGGGGAAATGAAAGAATTACTCAAAGTTTTTAAGCTGTTTGCCTCAGTTCCATGGGTGTGTCTCCCTCTTTGTCATGCTTTCTGTTGCTTGGTACAGGCTGTTCTGCTTTCTCATGCTTTTTAGTGAACTTTTGAATACTTTTTGGTATTCAGTACTTTTGGATACTTTTGAGGATCTATGGGGGTGGAGCTGCGGCTGAGTCTATTTCTGACTTCATACAGGGAAAAATGCATGAGGGAGAGCTGCAGCTGAAGGCAGAGTAGATCTTGAGGGTGTAAATCCCGGGGTAGAGCAAACCTTCAGAGATGAATTGATGATAAGGTAAATATATGTGTGACTAGGTAGAGCAGGAAGGTAGGTTGGAGGTATCTAACAGGCCAGGAAGGATGGACAAATCTGCTGGGCTGGATAATGGGGGAAGGGTTGCATGTGAGTTTCTCTCTCCTGTGCTGTCCCCTCCCCAGCACTCAGGAACCTTTGGTGTCTATACTAAAGCCCTGTGATGTGGGCATGGAATTCTTGTCTAGCACATGGATTCTCCATGTCCAGCTGCCTGAGGCAGGAGTGCACTTGCAATGATGTGAATCATCTTTGTCTGAGAAGCCTTATTGCACCATGGCTGAACTCCAATTACACTTGCTCAGTCTTCCCATCCTTGCCTTCCTGGGTCGGGTGGGGCTCCTTCTTCTGGTGCTGTGCTACCAAAAGAGGAAACCATGTTTACCAGTATTTGGGAAACAGAGATGTCAATCAGGTAAGTAAAGCCCCTCAGAGATACTAAATCTTTCTTTTCAAATAGATGAATTTGAAAACAACTTCCAAATGATGCTTTTGCTGAATCTTACAAATTTTAAGTAGTTTTTTTTTTCTATTTTATTTTATTTTATGAGTCTCTATACTCAGTGTAGAACCCAAGACAGGGCTTGAACTCATGACCCTGAGATCAAGACCTGAGCTGAGACCAAGAGCCAGATGCTTAACTGATTGAGCCACCTAAGTGCCCCTTCAGTAGTATTTTAATTTTCATTTGGTTTAAAATATATTTTTTTTCTTTTGAGTCTCCTTTCTTGGCCTGTGTATTAGTTGTGTGTCATTTAATCTAATCTAAACATGTTGGGATTTCCAGCTATCTTTCTGTAGTTGATTTCTAGTTTAAGTCTACTATGGTCTGAAAACATACTGTGTGTGATTTCTTTTTTTTTTTTTAATTTTTTAAAAAAAATTTTATACTAACATATAATGTATTATTAGTTCTAGAGGTACAGGTCTGTGAATTGCCATGTGTGTGATTTCTATTTTATATTTGTTAAGGTGTGTTTTGTGGTCCTAAATATGGTCCCTCTTAGCGAATGTTCCATGTGAGCTTGAGAAGTATGTGTATTCTGTGGTTGGATGAGGTATTCTATAAATGTCAATTACAGCAAGGTGATTGATGATGTTGTTTGGGTCAACTTTATCTTTACTGGTTTTCTGCCTGCTGAATCTGCCCATTTATGAGAGAGTGCTGCTGAGATCTCCAACAATATCAGTGGATTCATCCATTTTTTTCTTTTTTTTTTTTTTGCAATTATACTAGTTTTTGCTTCACATATTTTGATACTATGTTTTTACATGTGTACCTGTTAGCGAGTGTTCTATCTTCTTGGATAATTGACCTCTTTGTTGTTATATAATGCTTTTCTTTACCCCTGATAATTTTCCTGTTGTGAAGTCTGTCCAAAATAATAGAGTTGCCCCTATTTTCTTTTCATTAGTGTTAGCATGGTATATTTTTTTCCGTTTCTTTGTTTTTAATCTATCTGTATCTTTATATTTAAAGTGAATATTTTATAGACAACATAAAATTAGTTCTTTTTTTCAATGTGCTCTGACAGTCTCCTTTTTTAATTGGTGAATTTAGACCAGTTCCACTTAGTGGTATTATTTTTTTTAAGGTTTTATTTATTTATTTGACACAGAGAGAGAGAGAGACAGCACAAGTAGGCAGAGCAGCAGACAGATGGAGAGGGAAAAGCAAGCTCTCCACTAACCAGGGAGTCCCATGCAGGGTTCAGTCCTAGGACCCCGGGAACATGACCTGAGCCGAAAGCAGCCACTTAACCTACTGAGCCACCCAGGTGTCCCAGGTGTATTTTAGGTATAGTAGGATTAATATCTTTATCTTGTCTGTACTGTTTGCTATTCATTATACCTCTCCTTCCCCTCTTTTTCTGCTTTTAAACAAGTATTATATATAATTGTATTTTCTCACTTTTGTTAGTCTTTCAATTATTCTGTTTAAAAGTCTTTTAGTGGTTGTCCCAGTGTTTGTAATATATATTTACAACTACTCTTAAGTCCACTTACATAAAATGTTATAACACTTCATAGTGTAGGAGTGTCCAATTCCTCCTGTCCCTTGTAGCATTGATGCCATTCATTTTACTTATCCATATACTAAAATCACCCAACACATTATTATTATTAGGACAACTGAGAATAAGAAAAATTAAAGTTTTATTTGATCATCATTTATTCCTTCATTTCCTTTATGTAGATCTGAGTTATTTTCCTTCTCCTCAAAGAACTTCTTTTAACATTTATACACAATAGGTCTGTTGCTGATGAATTCCCTATTTTATTTGTGTACGTTTTTATTTCTTTTTTACTTTTGCAGGATAATATCACTAGATATAAAATTTTGGATTGATGGTTGTTTCTTTCAACACTAAACATTTCACTCCAATTTCTTCGTTTCATGGTTTATGATAATATGTCATAGTTTATATGTTTTTCCCTCTAGAGGTAGGGTTTATATTTCCCCCTGGATTCTTTCAAAATTTTATCTTTCATTTTCCTACAGTTTGAATATGATTTGTCCAGGTATAGACTTTTTTAGTATTTCTCTGCTTGGTGTACTCTGAACTTCCAAAATGTATCACTAACTTGTTATTAATCTTGGGAAACCCTTGGCTATTATTACTTCAAACATTTTTTCTGTTCTGTCTTCTTCTGGTATTCCAATTACATATCTATTATACAGTTTGAAACACAGTTCTTGGATATTCTAGATTTATCTAGATTGGATATTCTAGATTAGCACTAATAAAATTCTTTTTCTCTTTATATTTCAGTTTGGAAAGTTTCTACTGTCATATATGCAAACTCATATATTCTTTCCTTACTGTATGGAACCTACAGATAAGTCAATCAAAGGCACTGTTCATTTGTCATACTGCTTTTGTTTTCTAACATTTTCTTTTGATTCTTTCAGGGGATTTCACTCTGTTGGCTGTTCTTGTATGTTTTGTATGTTGTATACCTTTTCCATTAGAGCCCTTTACATAATAATTGTGGTTATTTTAGATTCCACATACGAGAATTCTGAAATTTGTCATATCTGAATATGTACCTGATGCTTGGTTTGTCTTATCAGTTTGCTTTTTCTTGCCTTTAGCATGGCTTTAAAAGTTTCTTTGAAAGCCAAACATGATGTCTTAAGTAATCAGAACTGAAATAAACAGATCTTTAATGTGAAATATTACGTTAATCAGGTCAGGTGTTGGGGTGGGTTCAATATTTATGGTAGCTATGCATATCAGAGCCTGCAGTTTCCTCTAATGTCCTTGTTTTTGTCTCCCCTAGTGTCTTTAGGTTTCCCTAACTTTCCCTAAATAGAAACTATACCTTGCAGCTCTGTTTAGCTATGAGCCTGTTCCTACACCAGAGGTAGCAAGGTGTCAGGGGAGGAAATATGATTAACATTCATCTTTTAATGGGCTTATGTCCCTGGACTATGATGTTCACTAGTGTTTAAAGGTTTTTGTTTTGTTTTGTTCCACTCTGTCAATGAGAAGCCTAGAGGGGGCTGCTGTATTTGGGTAATTTACCTTCTCCCATGGGGCACAACACTCTGGTAGGCTTTTCCCATTGAGTAGGTTTATGTTATGGAAAACACTCTGGAAATACTTCACAATGTTTTCAGAATGGGTTACCTTTCTCTTTTCTCTCCAACACTACATTCCCCTGACAGAAACGAGCAATTTTTTTTTTTTTTTTTGGTAACTCTATTGTAAGAACTAGGTTGGGTTACTGGTAATGTAACCCATAAATAAATGGGGGTTCCCCCATTAGATTATGATCCCAGGAGTTTCTCACTCTCATGCTAACCCATATGCATCCTCCAGCAATTTGTCAAAGTGTCAGTTTAAGTGTTCCTACCAGGAGAGCTGTGTTGAGCCTCCAGTGCCTTCTGTTTCAGGTAAGTGAATCTTAGGTATGATTTTCTGCACTGACGCTCTCAGAAGATTTGAGATAGTGGTTTACCACTATGGTTCCAAGAAATGTCATTGGGTTTTAGTCTGTTCAGCATTTTTACTTCTTTCACAGACTGAAGTGATGACTCCTAGGCTTTTTATTTTATTTTATTTATTTATTTTTTAAAAGATTTTATTTATATGACAGAGATCACAAGTAGGCAGAAAAGAAGGCAGAGAAAGAGGAGGAAGCAGGCTTCCCACTGAGCAGAGAGCCCGATGTGGGGCTCAATCCCAGGACCCTGGGATCATGACGGGTGCCAAAGGCAGAGGTTTTTAACCCACTGAGCCACCCAGGTGCCCCTCCCAGGCTTTTTAAATATTAGATCTGGAACCAGAAGTTGCCCTTCAGAGAATGACTATTTTCCTCTTCCTCTTCCCACATTTCTAAATGAGTTTGGTAGGGTCAGAGAAACACCTAAAATGGGAAGTCTAAGGAAAGAATAGACATTAACTCCTCTAGGAAAGGAGATCTGATGAAGATGTGGCGAAGGATTAAGGGAAGCACTAATGTTTCCACTTGAAACACATAGTCTATTTGGGTATGGTGGTAGGTCTTGGGTAAAAGCCCAAACATAATGATTCTGCAGTTCTAAATTAGGTTATTTGGAGAGTATGAGGTCTGTGTAAATAAACAAATTTTCCCAGGTCTTGATCATGAGTCACATTATGATGTCAAGCATCACTCAATCAAGCCTGCCTTTATGTTGGGCTGATCAGGAGAACAGTGCTGAGCCTCTGAGAAGAGACTGGGGTCTGAGCTATAGCCTAGGATACAGGGTCTACCTAAGGGAGCACAGATGTGACTCTCAGGCTTCAGTTTCTATGTCCTGATTGAACAAAGAACTTCTGAGTGAGAATATCAAGTGTGGACCTCCCAAATAAAATCCTCCTTTGTTTTTCAAAGTAAATATGGAAAATATTTTATCACCCTAAAAATTGAGAAAAGCAAGGAACACAAAATTCTGTAAATTAAAATAAAGTCTTGGTATTCTTGGATCAAGAATATCTCCATTTCTGAGAGAAGAGTGAGAGATGAGTCCCCATCCCTCATTCTTTTCTTTTTGTTCTAGCGTCAGGGCAGAGCCAAGAGGAGGAAAGGTGGGACTCTGAAAGGTAAGGTTCTGCCTATTCCACCTGAGCTCTCCAAGGCTGGCCCTTCCTGTCCTTTCCATGAGGGCCCAGTCCATGATCTCTGAGGATGCCAACTGCAAGGTACATTCCCTCTCAGAAAACAGAGGCCTCAGAGGAGAGGCCCATGAAAATGCAGTCAGAGTGCAAAATCCTTCTCAGATTCCCTGCTCTGACCATGACTGAGCATGAAGCAGTAATGGATCTGGGCAATGGGTGCTATCCAATACGTGGCCATGTGAGACGTTAAGAGTCATAACTTCTGAAGTTCTGAGACTTTGTGAAAGACCTGTGACATCATGGATACTCAGCTTCCTCTTTGAGGTAACCATTGACCTATGTTTCACATAGGGCAGTTTTCAGTAACACATGGGATAGATAATACATACAAAAGCCCATTGTGAATGATCAAATAATGCAAGTCCTATTATTATCATTTAGCATGTGACCTTGTATCCTAATTCTTGGAGCTTTCCTAGTCGAATCTACCAAGGATATCTTTAAAGGACACTATATTCAGTCTTTTATAAGATTTCTCGCTTCTATCTTCATCATTCTCCTGGTTTCCCAGGGTGGAAAACTTGCCAGGGAGAAGTAAAGGAGGCAAGACAGGTGCTTTCTCTTGTGTAAAAGTGAGTAAACATTACCTTCTTTCCTGTACCCCTCTTTTAAGCAGAGTTTATGTATTTCTAGGGCCTCAGGGAAGCCTGGGATTGACATGGGATGGAAAATTCTCAGAATTTGAGTCTTAGGGATATTAGTAAGTGGGGGCTACCTTTGCCAGACCTGCCAGGGTCACATATGTTTCCTCAGGTCCTGGCTGCAGCTTTGTAACTCCTGTCTCCCACAGCCCCCTAGGCCAACGTCATGATATCATCCATTTTCATCAACTATTATGTCCAGACCCCTTCTGTGGGTTGTGTAACAACACAACTGCTGTTCCAGAGGCCCTGGAAGATTCTACTCCCTCTGTGATCCTCTTGGTTCCTACAGCTTCTGGGACTGAGTCATCATTCACTTCGTCTCCTGACTTCTCTGCAGTTGCTCCAGACCTAATACCAGGCTCTTTGCCTGAGTCTTCCCCCAATCGCTTCCATCTTCTCACCTAACCCAATGACCCCTTTAGCTGACTTTTTCTTACCCTCACCGCTAGGTACTCCCTCCCACTAGAGCCAAAAGCCTAGGATTCTTAATTCCCAGAGAACCATTCTATACTTCTACCCCGTGCCTTTCCTCCTTTCCTACCATATAATGCTCAGACAACCAGAGGCCACTTTACCTCTGAATACCATCTCCACACTTGACCCCACCATTTCACAAGATAACAATCTCTTACCACATCTGTCTCAGACAAGGAATCCCACTGATTCTTTTGCTTGTCATCATGTGTACCACCAAGTCTGTTTCACCACTGCCAGACTGCCTTTTAACTGTGACTCAATCTAAATCAATTTCCATCTCACTGAAACCTGTTCCTGAGAAGTCATATCTAGATAGCCCCGATGGGTTGTCTATATGTCCCAACAATTAAAGGTAGTGACTGTTCAAACCCATCGAGTTCAGAATTCTCCTATTGGCAGGTCCATGCCAAGAACATGTTCCTCCCCACATTATCACTCCGATTTTCAGCAAGAGCAAGTCTACCTCCATCAACCAGACACCTATCTCAGGAGAGACTCTGCTACTAAACACAAGGAGGCCAGTGGAATTTCTTTTCCTGCCTTAACATCCAGGCCCTCTTGGAGAGACAAATGGAGAAGAGAATGGCCTTCCAGATTTTAGAGAAGAAAGTAAAAGAGGAGGTGCCATTTTCCGAACAAATGTGGTCAGAATACCAATGGACATCTTTAGGGAATTTGTTGCATCCTCTTGATGTACAGGTCACCACAGCCTCCAAAATTGGTTGGAACACTGAAGGCAAACCAGAGAAGCTCTCTATCAACAGCTCCTCTATGTCAAGGCTTTGGCAGAAAACTTGCATCAGAAATATAGCCAGCTCTTCTGGGATCTTCCTTCTTTGCACAGTGAGTCCTTAGTAGCCACTCTCCTGTTTTCTAGTAGTATTTCCCTACCAGAGTCTCACTTTGTCTTATTCAATGGAATTCACAATATTTCTACCACCAAAATGCAAGCACCTCTACCACTTCCTCATTCCCAACCATTTCCTCTTCCCATTGTATATCCCCAATCCTTGCCTCAAACCCTGTCCCCGCCCCACCCCTACCTTTCACTAATGTGAACACTCACGCCCATTTTCAATCCTGCCTCCCAATCATACCACCTTCTTCATCCCAGATTAGGGACTGTGAAGTGTCTTTCCATAGATCCAAGAATGAATCAGATTCTCCTGTCTTGACTGAAAATCAACACCTGGGAAGGCACGTGTTGCAGAAGCAACAGGAAAGTTTGTGGGCTTTAGTCCCCATGTTCCAGAACCAAAAGAAACCATTTGTTCTCAAGCTCCCAACCTTCCATTGGTTAGCCAGTCATCCCATGCCTATGTACCAGTCTCCATCCTTCCTGGCCATTTTCATATTATCTGTGAACCCCAGAACACTGGAGTTACATAACCCAAGGATGGTAATCCCACGCTGGTGCCTCCATGACTCTAGAAATCTAGACTCCCTAGCAGTGATGGAGCCTCAGGATACATTATCAGAACTCTCTCAGCAAAAAGACAGACATGTTCGCTTATCATTCTCTGAGATCCAGGGCCATAGTAACAGGGATCTAGCAAAGACTGAATTGAGTCTCCCCAGAAGTTTCCATGAGAGGGTCCAAACAACGTTTCAGCTAAGAAAGGATATGAGGAGGAATCTTGGGTATATCCTGGAGAAGAGTCCAGAAGACAGCCCACAGAGGATCTCAGAATGCCACCTAGTGAAGGGTCTGAGGGCTGCCTTGGAGACAACAAGGAACTGTGTGTGTCATTCAAGGAATTACTCAGGGAATGAATTATTAAATGTCTCAAGGAAGGACACAGACCAGAATGAAGTGAAAAGTATTCTTAGTTTACATATGAGCAAGAAGTTTTGGCAGATCACTGCCGGTAGGATTCCTATAGGTGTGTTTTATTCTTGGCTAGCTGATGACAATACATTGCCTTTCTCTGGGAGTTCCCAGACTGCTCCAGAAAACACAGATTCTAAAAAGACATGGTGGGTAGGGTTTACGGCCAGAGCATCACTCTAGAGCATTCTTTTCTTGATCCCAGTACATGGCAGGTGTTAGAGGCTCATATTATTAGATTTCACATGAGTGAGAGGTGGGGTGTACCCCTCAGGGTTCTTGAATCCATAAAATTCTATATGTTGAGAGAAGTCAAAACATGGCCTTTCCCCCAATTTGACTTTTCCTCCTCAGCCATGCAGATTTCTGGGGTGGATTCCAAAGCTGAGTTTTTAAAACCCCTTGAGGGAAGTTCTAAACCTTTTTTGGGAAACAGGGTGAGAACAACAAAGTCAGTCCCCACTGCAAATCATCCTCTCCCCGCTATGTCATCTGTGGGCAATGAAGGAAAGTGGGGCCTGAAGGCATCACACTCTGACACCGACCATAAGACTGCAGAGTGTACCCCGATAGCTGAGTGGGACAGCCAGACTTTTCAGCTCCTTCCACAGAGCATCAGAGCTCAAGTGAGAACCAGTGAGACTGGACAAGACAACACATGTGGCCCAGAGGTACCCACAAATCAAGCTGGGGCTGGACATGAGCCAAAGCATGAGAATGTGAGTTCCAGTAACAGAGTAGAAATGCAACAGGGCAAAGTGATGGTGGAGAAGAACTTACAACATTTTGCTATGTCCAACCTGTCCAGGGATATATTCGACACCAAGGAGCTCTGTACCCTTCAATCCCAATCTTGTGACACCTTGACAAGCAGTGAGTTGGGAAGCTCCAAGATGATAAATGTCAACATGAGTTAAGTAGAAACTGCCCTCACCACCGAACACCCCTCATCAAAAATACTGGTTTCCCTAGATTCTAAACTATCAGATCTGAAAAGACAGATCCTGAGTGAGTTAAAGTTTAAACTAGAGAGTGAGGAGCATAACCAGGCTCAAGGATGTTCCACTGACATGCCCCTTCCTTCAAATAGTTTGACTTCCAAGGCTTCACTGACAGTCCCAGAGTGTGTGCAGTGGGGACATGGAAGCATCCCAGGTGCTGCACGTCCAAATGAAGGACAGCAGAATTAGCACGGAGGAGGAGGAGGAATACTGGGACTCAAAACTGGCCTTCTGTAAGGGCCAGCCTACAAATTTCTCACAAAGTAAAAGTGCAAAGAAAGTAGTCCTCAGGAACCCAGAGCAAGAAAATGCAGAAGTGAGGACACAGGAGAAGGGACATCTGTAGGCAGAGAGGAGAGCCTCCATACTGAGGACAGAAAATTAGAGCATGCTTCCTCAGCTATGTCACAAAATGAACAGTTTCCTCTTGAAAGTTACTTCAGAAAAAAAGATGAGGCAATTTTCTCAGTGAATCAATTCCAAGAAAAAAATCTCAGGGCATCAAGAAAGTCCCCAGCATAAAGCCAAGTTCATGTCCACCTTAGCGCAGCACCAAGACCCAGTCGAAAGTGTGGCTACTTTTGGGCGTGATCTGCCTCCTGAAGCTCACAAGCTCACTACCACTGGGAAGGTCCTAGAAGAGAAGCTTCTATGTATGTATGTATGTATGTATGTATGCTGAGGAATGCATGTATGTATCTGAGGCCTCAGAGTTAAGCCAGCAGCAGGAGGAACTATAGGCCCAGGTAGGGCCTGAGAAGAGACCTCCCTCCAAATACCGGCTCTTTCTGACCCACAACAAGAGAATGGGGCAAGTATCAAGTCCTGCAGCCAAGAAGCTGTCTGTGTTGACAAGAACCATCCTACAGGTATCAGACAGGAGAGAGACAGGGTCAGACAGCCCCGGAAAGCTGAGGCCTTCGAGAATCAGCTATTAATCCAGAGTCAATGCCCTTCTTCTCTGCCTTCTGGGGAGTCTGTGCCTCATCCAAGCCCTACCTGTATGCATCAAGTATGCCAGGTCCTTTGGGCCACCAGCGGTGACCCTCATGAAAGTAGTGTGTTTAGCGATTTGACTCTTCTACTCAGGCAGAAAATGCTTCTCCAGCACTTGCAGGGAGAAAAATGTCCCTAAAGAAATCATTCAGTCCTTGTTGAGAAAGCGTCACAATTTTCATGACAATATATCCTCTGATGAGAACAACCTTCAGCCCAACAAAGAATATTCATCCTCCTCAATAAACATTTCTTCTAATAGAGAGTGGTGTTCTCTGTGTGCTGCACTGGGACTGGGGCTGGGGCTTGCAATCAGAGAAAGGAAGCAGTGTGTTCAGCTCTTAGTAGTTAACGCTTTTGGCTTCTACAAGTACACCAGTCCCTTGTACAAAGCCTGACAGTGGCCTTCTCAGTTTTATCCTGGGGTCCTTTATTTGATCCTGCTCCAATATCCTGTATTTAAAACATTTACTTTTTTTTCATAAAAAGGATAATGTGCTTACTCTGAAAATCTTCAGGCCTTTACAAATAGTGAGAAAAACCCTTAAAGTCTAGAACTTGATTAAAACTGTCTTTCATCTGCTCCCAAACTATTTGTCCGGTAGGATACTATGTCAGCTAGGCCTCACCTCCTGGAGGCTACTCAGGCCCAATGATACCTTTTCAACATATGAATATACGGGATAGTCTTTGAGCATGAAGACAGTAACTCCAGTGATGTTGTCTTCCTATATGGTGCCCGCCTTCCCGGACATGCAACATTTTACCCCAAGGTTATAGTAATTGAGGGGTGGTGCATTAACTATCTATTGCTGTGTAATGGATATTCCAAAATTTAGTGGGCTAAGAAGTATATACTTATTATCTCATGGCTTTTGTGGGGCTACTACATTCTCACCTGGAGGCTTGACTGGGGAAGGACCAACCTCCGTACTCATTCACATAGTTGCTGGCAGGATGCAGTTCCTCAAAGTCTGTTGGAATGAGATCTTCAGAACCTTGCTGGCTCTTGGCTGAATCTGGCTGGTTCCTTATCAAGTGGGCTTCTCCAGCATGGCAGCTTACTTCACCAAAGCAAGGAGAGAGTTTGCAAACAAGAGAGAAGTTATAATCTTTTGGAAACTAGTAATGGAAATGACATCCAATCACCTTTCCTTTATCTCTCAGAGGCAAATCCAGCCTATGCTTAAGGGGAGGTGTAATTACACAGGGTGTGAACACCAGGAGTGGGGATGATTGGAATCTTCTCAGAAGTTTTCCTAATGCAAGGGTTTCTTCTTGGACACCCTATTCAGTTTGCTGAAGCAAACATGGCCAAAGTTGCCATGTGGATCTTTGTTCTCATTCATGTCCAAGTCATCAAGGTCAAAACTGCTTAACGGCTAAATGAAGTGGCACCTGGTAAGTCACCATCAAAGAGACTGGAGCATCCAAAGGAAGGAAGAAAAGGTGACATAGAGAGGTCAAGGTAGTTTGGGTTTATCCTCAATGGTTAATGAAAATAAACCCTGAGAACCACCTGACTTACCAGTGTTCCAACTGGGGGGTGGGGAGGGAAGCTGGTGTAATATGGCTCATCCAGCTCTACCACAGTCTCTCTCTTTTGCCCTAGCTCCCAGACCATAGGTGTGTAGAAGTAACTTTCAGCTTCTGTAGACCTAGCCAACATTATAGAGGAAGGGAACCCTACAGGTTGCAAGGTTTAATTTCTGTTCTTGTTTATATATTTAATATAGCACATCCATCATTTCAAGTTTAATTCTCATAGCTTTAAAAACAGAGAGAATGGGTCACTCAACTTTTGGAAAAAGCAGTACTATGGATCTTAGAGCACATACTCCCATTTGGGATATTTTCCATATACCTATATCTTTAAGGCTCTGATGCCTGGGGACTCTGTCACACTCAGGCACCTGTTCTTTCTGTGATCCCAGGGATCCTGACACCACACTGCCCCAGCTAGAATTCTGCCTGCTTCACGACCAAGGCGTCTTTCAGACAGGGACATCCCTCACTGGAGTTGACTTCTGAAAGTTCTGATTTTGTTTCTGCTACTCACTTGCCTGTAGCCAGCTGATGGAGGCTCACTATCCCCCATGGATTATCTTCCCATATATCGCCTTGGATTCCCTCCTTGGTAACTCCTACCTGGCAGAACATTGTCACTTTTCTGTTTGTAGAGTTGCAGGTATTCTTTTCTATGATCTCCCCTTGATTTCGCAGGTGTTCAGAATGATTTGATGGCTATGTAGCTGAATTCCTGCAATCAGAGAAAAGTAAGGTCTCTTACACCTCTGCCATCTTGGGCTGTAATCTCAATGCAGATTTCTTAATCCCCTCTCATAGAAGGGCAACCTGAAGGACAGAGAAGGTAATATATATTTAGTGGGCTAGCATGAAAGAGAAAGCCAGGAATGGAGAGCCCCCTTATACTGTGAGGAATTATTTGCATGTAAAAGATAGGAAATACAACTTCGCTGACTTAAAAAGGAGAATCTGGACTTAGGTACCTGAAAATGTCTGGAAGTAAGGCTGGCCTAAAGTACAAGGGTTCATGTTGAGCCTCAAATGATGCCTTCAAGTTACACTTTCTATCCATTTCCTGGCATTCTGGATGGACTTTCTGTCAGACAGTTTTGTATCTTGCAGAGTATCTTCCACGTTTTAAGTGTAGCTAAAAACGATTGTGTCTCTCAGTAGTCCTTGCAGAAAATCCCACTGTGCCTTATTGGCTCCACTGTGGGCTCAGTTTTGCCCATCCCTGAACAATCACTGTTGTCAAAAGCACAATATCATCTTTTGAGTTATAGATGCATTCTTAAAATAGGAGTGTTAGGGAAAGACAACTCCACCTGCCCATAGACTGAGACTGAGAATGGGGTTAGTTCCCTAGAGATCAATAAAGGGACTGTTTCCAGAAGGTGAATGAATGCTAGGTATCAAAAATAAAACAGATGTCTACTCCAGACCTCTTTCTCTGCCCCATTTATGCTTTCTTGTCCAGAGTTATGCATGACTAAAGCTTGGAGTTGCAGGAAACGCTGATTCTGAGAAGACTTAGGGATAAGAAGAGCCCCCAACCTCCAGGTGGATAGAGTATCCAATAATCTGGTCTCTCACTGTTCACCCCTTCTCATCCTTGAGTCCTTTACTTCCATTTCAGTTTAGTTATGGCCATGTCCTAGAACTTATCACCAGGAACACTTCTGCCACCTGAACAGACAGTCTGACAGTCCACCCAATTTGTCCTTTCAGCTTATGCCCTCACTATGCCAATTCTTCAACTTAGTCAGTAACTACAAGACACTTTATACATCTCCCTGTTCATCTGAGAATCGTTTGTCTCGTTTCCTCCCTCTCCAAGGAAAACTTCATTGTTCATCACTTAATTCCAAACCTAAAGAGCTCTACTTTTTTAAAAAAATTTTTATTTATTTTTAAAATTTCCTTTCACTATTACAAAATTCTGTGTTTACGCAACACACCCTGTGCCCCATGCAATACGTGCCCTCCATAATACCCACCACCAGCCTCACCCAACCTCCCACCGCCTTCCCCTCCAAAACGCTGTTAGTTCCTCAGAGTCCACAGTGTCTCATGGTTTGTCTCCCCCTCCAATTCCCCCAGCTCCCTGCTCCTCTCCATCTAAGAGCTCTACTTTTGACAGCTTTTCATTCGCCTTTCATCTGTCATGCCGGGCAAAAGTCAGTAGTGCCTTTTTTAGACCTGTATTCTAATAAAGGGGTGATTCATGTAGGATAAAATCAATACAAGTAATTGTGTCGATAACACCATAAATGTTCTATACTATAGTACTAGCTTCACCAATCCCTGAAAACAACCCATTATTTCCTTTAGTGTTTAGTGTGCAATAGGCATTCTTCGAAGCATTAGGGGCACACCAGTGAAGGAAACAATGCTCCCTGTTTTAGCCGACCTCATATGATCTTTAGTCAATTCTCTTAAGTGTTCAAAACGATTTCATTTTTGTACAATTTCTCCTGTCTCCTCATTCGTTGAGTGTATGTGCTGGACCACGGCAAGGGAATAAAAAGTCACCAGAACTTTTCATCATTAAAAAACTTCAAAAGAGTAACAATATCAACACGTGAACATCTATCCTTCTTTTCTCTTTCCTTCCTATTATACTGGAAGGTTTTCCTGGGGGATCTGTCCTTGCTTCCCAACTTACAGCACTTTTTTTTCCATTGTTTGAATATTTGGCTTAGTCATCTACATTTCTCGAAAATTGAGAACATATTTACCTCAATACAGCCTAGCACACCAGCAGAGTTCAGAAACTTCTAGACAGAAGAGCCAGGAAGGAAAGGATTTCCAAGGGGAGGTTCCAACCCGCCTGGGGGCGGAGCCACGCACAGAGCGAGTCGCCTCTGGGGGTGTGGCTATGTACAGGGGAAGCCGCACCCTGAGGCAAGTCACATCCAGGAGGGGACTGCATCCAGGGGCGGGCTTCATCTCGGGAAGCCACACCCAGGGGCGGTATTACCCCAGGGTGAGCCATGCTCAGGGGCGGGTCACGTCGAGGTCGAGGCACACACGGGGCGGGGCTACTTGGAGGACGAGCCCCACCTGGGGTGGAGACTGTGTCCAGGTCAAACCGTGCCAAGAGCTGGACAACGTTCAGGACAATGCCTCGGCGGGGGCGGACCACGTCCAGTTTGAGCCCATCTAGGTGCGGGGCTGAGGAGGCTGTGGTGTTTGGCTTCTTCATGGCGGCGGTGCTGTACCGTCTGACTGTTAAGCATTTCACCTCAGTCTTCTGGATCCTGTCTCCATCGCTTCTGAAAGTCGAGTTTTCATTTGCCTCAAACTCAGATTTTGACGGAGAACTTCTGGGTATCGGAACGACCTTCCCTTCTGCCCAGAAGGACCCTTCCCACAGTCGGCCTTTTCCATCCTGGCTGTTGGCTCTAGAGGCCTCTCAACGCTTAAGGGCCTCAGAGAACGTGCTGAGGCTTGGGGGTGGGGCCGCGCCTGGGCCACGCGAGCGCCCTTTGCGGAGGTCACTGGATGGAACTTGCTGAGGTGATCCTAGTAATGAATAGGGCGGCGATATGGACCCCTGTTAAGACTTCACCTTGTACCAGCTGCCTGCCCTTGTACAAGAAGCCTGGCTCAGATCTCATCTATTATTTGCAGAGATAATAATATCTGAGAGGGGTGGCCCTGAGACGTGGAATGAAGTGAAACATTTAGAGTCGTGTTAAGGGTTGATGATACTGAAGGGTTTGGGGCGCCTGTGGTGACCTCGTGGACTTCCGGCCCCCGGAGAGCCTAGTGCCTTGCAAGTGCCTGCACTGGTCGGGACAGTGAGACGTCAAGATGTGAGTTCAGACACTTAATTAACAGTCATCATTTCTGATTCGCGGCAGAACCCGGAACTGGAAGGATGTTCGCAGTTCGCCAGTTTTCAAACGAGCCAACAAGAGCTTCAACCACGGGGACCTAGCGGTGAGTTCAGTAGGAATGGTTTGTGGGAACCTCAGGTATAGGTCATCGAGGCATTATGGACAGGCTAGAGGCAGAGCCCTTTGTCACGCCTTGCCTGAACCAGGATAGCAGGACGCGCACCTCTCCAGCAGGCGGGACTACGTGTCTTTGATTAGAAACACTCAGGTAATGGCCTTACATTGCGGGCATTGATGCATTCATGCCACTTTGTGTCCTGGTTCTGTGTTAGGAAGTGTCACCATGTTTATCATAGTAAGCGGTGGAAGAGAATCCCATTTGTGACTGTTTCCACTATTAGAAAGTATTAAATGTGAATTTGAAAGATATGTGAAGCTAAAATAAACCTCATAGATTCCCACCTTCAGAACAATTACCGTTAACTTTCTGATGCATCTTCTTAGAGATTTTACTATGTCTACTTTTAATACTGCTTAAATAATACATATTTTAACTGAAAACTCTATCATAAACATTGTTAAGTTATTATAAACGTTCATAACGTTTTTATGATAACATTCTTTTAAGTGGTAGAATATTCAACTGCTTTTTATTGACATTTGGTTAGTTTCTAACTTGAAATTTTACTGTTTTGCTTGCCATGTTTGGTCATAATTGTACTTGTTTAGTACAATCCTGTTCAAAGAGCATCAAGCTTTTCCTATTTCTGATTAACCCCAGATTCTGCCCTAGGCCAAACGCTTTTTTCTTTCTCCTGCTTCCTTAAATGAGTTGTGTCCTCATGTGGTTAGCTGATTCAGCAGTAGACTGTCCTCTGAGTGTCAAGCCAGTGAAACCAACTGCTTGCTGAACCTCCTCTATCAGATCTTACAGACTGAACCTGTTGTCTTCCTTTATCTCTAACCTTCCCTTCCCCATACAGTTCCAGTTTCAGTAGCACCTGAAAATCCAAGCAAGAAACACAAGAGCCACATTACATTCTTCCCTCTTTATTGTAGGTAGTCAGCTACTTCGTGTAGAAGCTGGAGAAATATGCCGTGCAGAGAAATCCTAGAACTCTCACAGTATGGTATATTCTCCAAATAGATTATAAGATACTTCAGGTCATGAGCTATATTTTGGTAATTAATTTTAATTATATTAGTAATATATGTTCACATTTTCCCGAGTCAAAATTAAAATACTCTCATTACAGTTAAATACCCCATTCCAACACAAAGTGTCTCATTCCACATCAATCAATTAACTAATTTCTTTGCTACTTATATCAATATAGACTATTAGTTTCCTAGTTGATTCAGTTCAGTCTGCTACTATTTATTTATTTTGGTGCCCAAATTGTCATTTTTAGCTGATTACCTCAGTCTGACTGCTGTGTTCCTTTGATTTATCTCAATCATTTTTTACTTTCTGACACAAAAAAGGTGTTTCAAGCTGATTGTATACTTTTCCCTGCATAATCCCTAAGTTTTTTTTTTTTTAAGATTTTATTTATTTATTTGACAGAGAGAGATCACAAGTAGGCAGAGAGGCAGACAGAGAGAGGAGGAAGCAGGCTCCCCACTGATAAGAGAGCCCGATGCAGGACTCGATCCCAGGACCTTGAGATCATGACCTGAGCTGAAGGCAGCGGCTTAACCCACTGAGCCACCCAGGTGCCCCAATCCCTCAGTTTTTTATTTCTTTAATGGAAAATGGTATTTAGAAGCCAAAATCATTTTGGTAGATGTGTTCATTATTATTAGGATGTTGCTGCTTGTTGGCTGTCTCAATAAATAGAGTTAAGGAATATGTGTATATGTATGCACACAGAAACACACATTCACATATTTAAATATTAATACATTTTTCTCATCTTTACATGTGTTGGGAGTTGTGAGTTCACACCAATACTTCTAGTTATAATCTAACACCACAGGGTTCATTGTAGTTTTCTTCCTTTCCAGGGGAAAGGCTGTCTACTTTTCCCCATTGAGAATGATATTCACTGTGGGTTTTTCATAGATAGATTTTATGAAGTTGAGAAATGTTCCCTCTATCCCTGTACTTTGAAGAGTATTAATCAGGAACGGATGCTGTATTTTGTCAAATGCTTTTTCTGCATCAATTGAGAGGACTGTGTGGTTATTTTCATTTCTCTTATTGATTTGTTCTATAACATTGATTAATTTGTGAACGTTGCATCCCAGGGATAAATCCCACCTGGTCATGGTGGATAATCTTTTTATTGTATTGTTGGATCCTGTTATCTAGGATCTTGTTGAGAATCTTGGCATCCATATTCCATCAGGGATATTGGTCTGAAATTCTCCTTTTGATGGGGTCTTTGCCTGGTTTGGGGATCAAGGTAATGCTGGCTTCATAGAAAGAATCTGGAAGTTTTCCCTCTGTTTCTATTTTTCTAAACAGCTTCGGGAGTATAGGTATTATTTCTTCTTTGAATGGTTGATAGAATTCCCCAGAGAATCTGCCAGATTGTGGACTCTTGCTTTTGAGAGGTTTTTGATCACTGCTTCAATCTCATTACTAGAGATTGGTCTATTCATGGTTGTCAATTTATTACTGTTTCAGTTTTGGAAGTTTATAGGTTTCTAGGTTGACTCCATTTCTTCTAGGTTGCTTAATTTATTGGCACATAGCTGTTGGTAATTTCTGATGATTGTTTCTATTTCCTTGGTGTTAGTCATGATCTCTCCCCTTTCATTCATAATTTTATTAATTTGGGTCCTCTCTCTTTTTAAAAGTTTGGGTTAGTTTGGCCATTGGTTTATCAATCTTATTAATTTCTTTCAAAGGATTAGCTTCGTTTCGTTGATGTATTCTATTGTTTTTCTAGTTTTTAACTCATTGATCTATGCTCTAATCTTAATTATTTCCCTTCCTGTGCATAGGGTTGGCTTAATTTGTTGATTTTCCAGTTCTTTATGGTATAAAGGGAGTTGGTGTGTTTGAGATTTTTAAATTTTTTTGAGTGACACTTGGATGGCTATGTATTTCCCTCTTAGGACTGCCTTTGCCATATCCCCTAGGTTTTGGACCTCTTTGTTTCTTTGTTCTCATTGGTTTCCATTAATTGTTTAAGTTCTTCTTTGTTTCCTGGGTGATCCAGACATTCTTGAGCAGGGTGGTCTTTAGTGTCCAAGTATTTGAATTCCTTCCAAACTTTTTCTTATGGATGAGTTTCAATTTCAAAGCATTGTGGTCTAAGAAAATGCAGGGAATTATCTCAGTCTTTTGGTATCAGTTGAGCCCTGATTTGTGACCCACTATGTAGTCTATCCTGGAGAAAGTTCCACGTGCACTCCAGAAGAATGAATATTCTCTTGTTTTAAGGTAGAATGTTCTGTATATATCTATGAGGTCCTCTAGTCCAATGTGCCAGTCAAAGGTTTTGTTTCTTTATTGATTTTTTGCTTAGATGATCTGTCTCTTGGTGAGAGTGGTGTGTTAAGATCCCCTACAATTAAAAAAAAATTCCCTACAATTAATATATTCATATTAATATGACTCTTAATTTTGTTTAACAGTTGGGTTATGTAGTTGGCTGCTCCCTTGTTAGGGGCATAAATATTTATAATTATTAGATCAACTTGGTGGAGAGACCTTTTAAGAATGATATGGTGTCCTTCTGTATCTCTGACTACAGTCTTTAGCTTAAAATTTAATTTATCTGATATGAGAATCGCTACCCTAGCTTTCTTTTGAGGCCTATTGGCATGAAAGATGGTTCTCCATCTCTTCACTTTCTTTTCTTTTCTTTTTTTTTAAATTTTATTTATTTATTTGACACAGAGAGAGAGAGATCACAAGTAGGCAGAGGCAGGCAGAGAGAGGGGCAGCAGGCTCCCCGCTGAGCAGAGAGCCCGTTGGGGGGCTTAATCCCAGGATGCTGAGATCATGACCTGAGCTGAAGGCAGAGGCTTAACCCACTGAGCCACACAGGTCCCCTCCATCCCTTCACTTTCAATCTGGATGTATCTTTAGGTTCAAAGCATGTCTCTTGTAGACAGCACATGGGCAGGTCCTGTCTTTTTTTTTTTTTTTAAAGATTTTATTTATTTATTTGACAGAGAGAAATCAAAAGTAGATGGAGAGGCAGGCAGAGAGAGAGAGGGAAGCAGGCTCCCTGCTGAGCAGAGAGCCCGATGGGGGACTCGATCCCAGGACCCTGAGATCATGACCTGAGCTGAAGGCAGGGACTTAACCCACTGAGCCACCCAGGCGCCCCCAGGTCCTGTCTTTTTATCCCATCTGCAACCTTGTGCCTTTTTATGGGAGCATTTAAGCCATTCACATTGAGAGTGGTTATTGAAAGGTAAGTTTTTATTGACATCATGTTGCCTGTGAAGTTCTTGTTTCCATGCATTATCTCTGTAACTTTCTCACTCGTGGCTTCTTTCTTCTTTTATAGAATCCCTTTAGTATTTCTCGTAGTGCCCGCTTGATGGTCACATAATCTTTTAAGCCTTGTGGGTCTTGGAAGCTCTTTATCTCTCCATCTATTCTGAATGTCAGCCTTGCTGGATAAAGTATTCTTGGGTGCATGTTCTTCTCATTTAGTGCCCTGAATATGTCTTGTCTGCCTTTTCTGGCTGCCAGGTTTCTGTGGACAAGTCTGATTTTATTTGGATCTTCCTTCCTCTGTATGTAAGGAATCTCTTCCCCCAGCTGCCCTTAAGACCTTCTCTCTGAATCTCTGATTCATAAACCTCACAGTTAGGTGTCTGGAGGTCTTTCTAGACTCATTGATCTTGGGTCTTTCTAGACTCATTGACACAAACACTTGTTCCATTCCCCAGATGAGGGAAATTTTCCCCAGTATTTTTTCAGTTCTATCTTCTAGTCTTCTTTCTCCACCCTCTCAGGGATCCCAATAATTCTGACATTAGAAGATTTCATGGCATCATTTATTTCCCTAATTCTGTTTTCATGGCTTCTAAGTTGTTTGTTCCAGGCTTCCTCCTGATCCTGCTTTTCTAATCAGTTTTTCTTCTAGATCACTAATTGGATCCTTTGCCTCAGTTACCGTAGCTGTTAGAATATTTAGATTAGATTGGATCTCCTTGGTAGTATTTTTTTTTAAAGATTTTATTTATTTATTTGATAGAGAGAAATCACAAGTAGACGGAGAGGCAGACAGAGAGAGAGAGGGGAAGCAGGCTCCCTGCTGAGCAGAGAGCCCGATGCGGGACTCGACCCTGAGATCATGACCTGAGCGGAAGGCAGCGGCTTAACCCACTGAGCCACCCAGGTGCCCCACCTTGGTAGTATTTTTAACTTCTTCCAGATCAGCTCTCCCTTCCACTCTTAGAGATTCTTTATTGCCACGAAAGGTCTTCTCCAACCTAGCCATTGCCTGGACAATTTTTACCCTGAATTCCATTTCCAACATATTGTTTATATCCATATCCAATAGTTCTGTGGCAGAGGTTGCATTCTCTGAATTTTTTCTCTGTTGGGTTTTTATCCTCCTAGTCATTTTGGTGAGAGGCGGTTATGAGGATGTATATATATCAACTACGATCCAGTCAAGGTGCCCCTCTCCCCTGATGATCTTCTGCCCCTGTAGAGATCCAGAAATGTATAATGTTACATCTCAGGCTGATTTTTTGGGTGTTCAGAGTGTTCAGGTAGATATTTAGCTCAATTCAGGGGACCAGCTGAAACAGGGTCTCCTACTTCTCTGCCATCTTGCACCTCCACTCTGAAATTCTATTTCTGTTACTTTGTTTCTAGGTTTTCTCATCATGTAAATACTCACCTTTACTTAAATTACTGTGCCATTGGATATACTTAATTTTTTTTTTTTTTAAGAGAGAGCATGAGCAGAGGGAGGGAAGGTCTCAGAGGGACAGGGAGGAAGAGAGACTTAATTAAGCAGGCTCCAGGCCCAGTGCAGAGCCAACACAGAACTTGATCTCATGACCCTGAAATCATGACCTGAGCTGAAATCAAGAGTCAGACACTTAATGGACTGAGCCACCCAAGTGCCCTGAATATTTTTTAATCTTGAGGAGAAATTTTCTTTAACTTCTAGATTATGGTATTGTTCTTATCAGTACAAATGTCAGGATCAAATCAGAATGGATCAAACTTGGGATGTTGAAACAAATTATAGCCTTGGCATATTCTTCCCCAAGGAGACAGATAGCAAAACCTGGAGTTTATTTCTTATCCCTCCATTCTCACCTTACTAACTTTCTTCCTTTTTTAGGATTTTTTTGGGGGCCTTTTTCTTTCACACTGGAATTTCTGTCATAGAGATTTACTATTTCCTCAGTGTTGTTATTATTAAAATCATCTCAACGTTGTGTTCTCATCAACACTGTGAAATAGATATCATTTTCATTTTACAGATTGGAAACTGAGACCTAAATGGTTAATTGCATTGCTCAGGGCCACACTCTAGATGTCATCTTAGGGATTTAATTCTTCAGACATGATACTGACTTACCTGAAATGTTACATGTAGTGTAGATCTTTGCAGTTTTTAAGCAGCAATATTGTCTTTTGGTTCCTGAATTATTTTTTCTCTTTCTTTCTTTTCCAATTTCTTTGAACTCTCAACTTTAACCTTGTTCATATTTTTTTATTTATTGCTTCTTCTGTTTCTCTCATTAAACAGATTCTTTCTTTTATTGCTTATACTCTGTCTGCCCTGGCAGTTTGGCTTCCGTAATTTCTTTCTTTCTTTTTCTTTTTTTAAGATTTTATTTATTTGACACAGAGAGAGTAGGCAGAGAGGTAGGCAGAGAGAAAGAGGAGTAAGCAGGTTCCCTGACGAGCCGAGAGCCTGATGCCGGCTCGATCCCATGACCCTGAGATCATGATCTGAGCCAAAGGCAGAGGCTTTAACCCACTGAGCCAGACAGGTGCCCCTGGCTTCCATAATTTCTGTACAGAATTTTAGCTAAGTAAGCCTCAGAGTTTGAGTTTGGTCGAATTCCTGCTGTTTTCATCCTTTCTGAAATCCTCATTGGTCATCTTCAGAGTTTCCTCAAAATCTGGTGACTTTCTGCTTTTGTACAATGGGGTTTGCTCCTATTCCTGCTTTAACATGTAGGTGGCTTCTCTTGTAGAAAGGATGCACCTTTTAGGACTCTGCTGTGGGCCTGTCCAGAGAGACCACAATTCTTACAACAGGTCCCTCTGCATTCCTCATCTCAGATAATACTTCTCCTGTCTTGCTGCTTTAAGAAGTCTCTCTATAGTTCCATCCATGTTGTCGCAAATGGCATGGATGGAACTAGAGCGTATCATGCTTAGCGAAATAAGTCAAGCGGAGAAAGACAACTATCATATGATCTCCCTGATATGAGGAAGTGGTGATGCAACATGGGGGCTTAAGTGGGTACGAGAAGAATAAATGAAAGAAGATGGGATTGGGAGGGAGACAAACCATAAGTGACTCTTAATCTCACAAAACAAACTGAGGGTTGCTGGGGGGAGGGGGTTTGGGAGAAGGGGGTGGGATTATGGACATTGGGGAGGGTATGTGTTTTGGTGAGTGCTGTGAAGTGTGTAAACCTGGTGATTCACAGACCTGTACCCCTGGGGATAAAAATATATGTTTATAAAAAATAAAAAATTATATTAAAAAAAAAAGAAGTCTCTCTATATTCTCCTTCCAGGCTACCTAGCTTCTGTTTTTTTTTTTTTTTTTAAATTTAATTTATTTATTTATTTGAGACAGAGAGAGTGAGTGAGAGCTAAAGAGCGTGATCATTGGGGGTTAGGGAGAAGCAGACTCCCCATTGAGATGGGACTCCATCTTGGGACTCTGGGATCATAACCTGAGCCGAAGGCAGATGTTTAACCAACTGAGCCACCCAGGCTACCTAGCTTTTGAAATATATTTAAAATTTTATTTTTTTTAACCAGGGTAATAAACACATGCTTTTTAAAGCAAATATTTTTAAAAGACTTATAAACAGAAACAAGGTTAAAGTTGAGAGTTCTTTCATCCCTTTCTACCCCCCAATAACTGTTTCTTCTTTTTTGATATTTCTAAATAATAGATACATACTGCTTTTTCCTGAATTATGAACATTGGGTATTGCGTGTTATTTTTTTTTATATAATAACATTTATTTCTTTTCATAATTCTTCTAATTTCTGTCCTCATTATTCTTATATAGTCTTCTACCACAATTTTTGTTTAAATCAGCTGTTAGTGTTTATGATATTATTACTTTGTAAATATTGTGCATTGCAGACTCAAGTAACATACTGTGACTTCTTTTATTCTGGGGTATTTTTTTCTGTAGTTAAACATTTCCTCTAATATTTGTTTAGCTCTCTATGAACCTATGGCTTTTTCTCCCCAAATAGTCCAATTGTTCTGTTCTAATCCTTAAAATATTTCTATATACCAAAACACCAAGTAATATATTGTTTTATTTTTTTCCTCAGTAACCCTTGTAGGGACCAAAGGCAGGCAGCCCCAAGATGAGCCACTTTGGCATCAATATTATTTTGAGTTAAAAGCAATCCAAACCTGCAGTTTCAGAAAAATCTCCACCCCCCCAAATGCCTGTTTGTACCAGGAAAAGACCTATTTTTTAAAATTAATTTATTTATTTTCAGCATAACAGTAAGGAAAAGACCTATTAATAGAGATTTCTCTTTACCTAAGAAACTTACTTGAGTAAAAAGGCAACCTTTGTTTTCCAAGTATCTCCTTTCACCTCCCTACTAATGGTCTTTCTCCTCTTGTATCCTCATACCACTTTCTTTCTCCTTAGATCATAGAAGCATCATGTTGCCTCACTGTCTTTGGAATTTCCATGTCTGTGTGGATTCCCCATAAATAGGCTATTAAATTTGATTTTCTCCTGTTAATTGTCTCTCATCAATTTGATTCTTAGCCCAGCTAGAAGGACTATGAAAGGTAGAGTAAACTCTTCCTCCACAATACGCTCCTTCGACATGTCTCCAATTTACTCTAGTCTTTCACTTTCTCCTTCTGTCAGAAGAGAGATGTAGTTTTGAGACCTTTTTTTTTTTTTTTTAATCTTCCTGTGTTGGAATCTTTATTTCCTGGATTTCATGTAGATAATTTTCCCATATTTTATAACATATCCTTTCATGATGATGTGCTTTGATACTTTTCCATTCATAGTTCTTGGCTTTCAGTGGACCTGTGTGATTTGAAATGCATATCCTTCAGTTCTTGGAAATTTTCTTACATTATTTGATAGATACCAGCCCTTTTTTACCCCTTTTCTCTCTTCTTGGAACTCTTCTCAATGAGAAGGTAAAACTCCTGAATTAATTCTCCAATTTCTGTTATTTTTCCTGTTGTATTTTTTTTTCATTTTATTTTAGTGAGAGGTTTTTCTCAACTTTGTTTTCCAACATTTATAAAGTTACCCTGTTTCTTTTTTTTTTTTTAGCATGTTTTACTTATTCTTTCTTGTTCTTTAAATGTTTCTGTTTTTCTGTTTTACATAGCATGTGGTGGTTATTGTTTTATAGACATAACATTTCCATTTATTACTTTGAATATTTGAAAAATTTTAGAAGTGTCTCTCATTTTTCTTTCCTTTTTAATCTTACATTTGTGTTGGAGCTTTTTCTCAGTTGCCTGGTGACTCATAGGTATCAGTGAATGAGAGGCATCAGAAAATAAAATTGACAGGCTACTATACTTTCTCATTTGTCAGAATTGACATTTGTCATTTACAGAAACTCAGTTTAAGCTGGCTTAAGAAAAAAGGGAACTCTCTCTTGCCATACACAGAAATAAAACACAGAGTAGTCTTCAGATATGGCGGGATTCGGGAGCTGATACAGTGTTGTCACTGTGAATCTCTCTTTATTTTGGGATGAGGTCACTTCCTTTTATACCACATGAAATAAGTGAAAGAAAAGAGGAAAGAGGAGTGCTGTTATCAAAAGGAGGTTATAAGGGAAAGGAATACTTGAAAGGGAAAAACCATAGCTATTTCCTAAAACCCCTTCGGATGGCGCATGTGAGACTCAGGATCCTAAAACTTAAAAAGTTTTATTTTATAGTTGAGTTATTATTGCTCTTAATAAAGCAAAATCTATTCCCTTCCAGAACTGTGATGTGTTATTCTCTCACATACCTACTTCTCTCCCCTACCCAAATGTGTTTGAGATGTATCCTTCTGAAAGACAGCATAGTCTTGACCCAGAAATTCTTTAAGACAGCAGTTCTCATTCTTCAACAAGTGTACAAATTCGTAGGGTTCTTGTTCAAATGTAGGTGCTGATTCAGCATGTTCTTGGTTGGGTATGAAACTTCTATTTTTTTGAAAGATGCCAGTTAATATTGATGCTACTGGTTCTTAGATCACACTTTGAATGACAAGGCTTAAAGCATTTGGTTTAACTTCTCAAGTTGCCATTGCTTAGAAACTTTTCCAGAAAATCTGACATCTGACTAGCTACAGTGTCTTACTTTCACAAACTTCAGGATCAAACCAAGTCCTTCATGACTTAGTAGGTAGGCTAACTTTTCCAGAATGAGTAACTTCCAAAGGCCAGAGTAAAAAGAAAAAAAAAAATGGTGAGGAAAAGAAACGCCACAAAACTTTCTGGGCATGATTTACATTTTCTGAATCTCCAGTACCTCAGGCTCTCTGTTCTTCTGTGAGAGCACAGACCTTGAAGGAAGTCTCTAGTCTATAAATGTGACTACAAATGGATGTGAGATTGGCCAAAATCAATCCCCTACCTAACAGATGCTAACTGGTTATTTTTACACAATCTGAAATCCATGAAGTAATTAGGAAAGCCCATAAGAATTAAATCCTAGGCTCAATAACTCGTAAGTGAATTGTCCCATCATGAGAGCATGTGTATTCACAAGTAGTGGGAAATACATGTCATCCTGTAGCAGTGGTCCCCAATTGATACACTTCTTTTGTTATTTAATAGTAGTACATCAGTTCCACAGTACTATCACTCCTAAATTTAGCTATGCATGTTTTTCTATGATAAGAATAGAAACTTGAATAATGGCAGCATGTATTTTTCGCTGAAGTCCCCTGAGTCTTTTCTATATCCTTTTATATCTCTTAGAACTCATATTTAATCATTCCTCACATCCCTGAAATCTTTAAATAATAAAAAATGAAAGCATTGCTGAGTGTAATCTGGCACCAGGAACAATCCTGGCTTTGGCTGAAGGGTGTGGGGTGAGCACAGGCTTGGGGACAGGGCACCCCTGTGTGCTAAACCTGGCTCTGACATTACCTCCTTCAGAAACCTGGGGCAAATGCTCAGCTCAATTGCCCCCAGCTGAAATGGGCAAGAGACTGATAACACTTAATCTTCCTTTCCCAGAGAGAATTAATTAACTGGCAGAGCAACTGTGGGGAGGGGTTGGGGGGAAGAAGGCCTATAAAATACTCAATAAATACATAGGAGTTCTGTGAGAATGTGTTCACTGGACCTCATCAACCCCAAAAGTAGCTTGCAAGTTTCTGTGCAATTAATAATTGCTAAAATCTTAAAGAGCAGTTGACACATTATATTGGAATCACAATAATGAGTATGTTTATATTTTTCATATGTATTTATATAAACCAGAGGGTTATTATGAATACCTGTGGTATCCTTTCAGATTCATAGATTTTCAGATGGAAAGGAACCTTAACAATTGACTAAATAATTTTCATCCATTTTATAGGAAAAAGGTGGAGGCACAAGGAGATTGATTTAGCCAGAGTCATAGAGTATGACTGCTTTTATGCCAGAGGCAGACAAGAAAAAGAAGAAAGAAAAATGAGCATTTGTTGAGGGTCTCCTAAATGCCAGATATCCTGCCAGGATTCTTTTATTTATTTTTTTAAAATTTTTTTTAAGATTTTATTTATTTACTTGACAGAGAGAGAGAGAGGAGGAAGCAGGCTCCCTGCTGAGCAGAGAGCCCGATGCGGGACTCGATCCCAGGACCCTGAGATCATGACCCGAGCCCCGAAGGCAGAGGCTTTAACCCACTGAGCCACCCAGGCGCCCTCTGCTAGGATTCTTCACATAAAGGAATCAATTTAATGCTCACAACAAACCTTTAGGATGTTATCTGTACAGGTTTTCTTTTGTCTAACTCAGCATGATTAGCAGAAGTAGAGGCGGAGTGTATGTCTTAGTGGTTGAAAGATCGTGTTTTGTTTCTTTGTTTCATTATACCTAACTATCTCTCTAATATGGAATTGCCAGTGGTTGAAGATTCCAGGATAGTGTGGCAAGAGGCCCGGAGAATCTGGAACCAGTCCTCCTTGACATTTTCTGGGACCTTGAATGGAGAGAGTTCCTTTCTCCATAACAAGTCCCATGTTCTCCATTCCAGAAATAACACTAGTTCTGGTCTCTAGGTACAGTTTTGCAGCTTCCTGAGGCTCCCATTATCACCTATAATTCCTTAGTTTATCTTTTCTTTATCTATTAACTTTTCTTAAAATTATTTTTGAAACTTTCCAAAATGTATCTTTGAACTTCTCTTTATCTTGGACAGTGTTGAATCTTTCCCCATGTTTTAGAGGCCCTCTTCCCCCCAGAATACTTTAGAGTTAATTTTTTTAATTGGTAAAGAATAACCATCACATGTTGTAGGATTTTGCATGAGCTAAATATTCTGCAGATTAGAGAACAAATGATCTGTTTTCCACAAATTATGTTGCAGTGTAGTATATAGCCTACCAACATATCTATGAAAACATGATATCAGAAAATTCAACACAAACTCAGAGCTTTTCCTACCTGAAAACCTACAATCCATTAATGTCACATTTTACTAATTCTAACTGGTAACCTCTCAGTCTTGCTGTAGACCCTTGTCAGTTTGTTACAGGAAATCGGTCTTCCATATAAGAGCCTTTGCTTATATTTAAATGCTGAGAAAATTTTAATTTTCCCTCTTAATCTCT
This sequence comes from Mustela nigripes, assembly GCF_022355385.1. Taxonomy (NCBI): domain Eukaryota; kingdom Metazoa; phylum Chordata; class Mammalia; order Carnivora; family Mustelidae; genus Mustela; species Mustela nigripes. The sequence continues at coordinate 69,631,656 of NC_081565.1, read as the reverse complement.
TCCAGTGAAACTCTATTTGTGAAAACCATGTACTCCATGGTTTTCTTGGATGTATTTATTTCCAGATTTATTATTTAGAAAATTTATAAAATTATGTGATCAATAGTCATGACGTTGGGTCTCCTAAGAAAGACATGTTGGCAATGCTAAGCTTATTAAGAGCATAACACAGTCTTGAGAATGACATCAAAAAAGCTAGAATCCAGGACTTTCATAAACTTGGGACATAATATATATTAATCCAGTGATTCATGCATTAGTCACTTATGAAAATTAGCTTCTTAAATAAAATTCCACTTGGATTTGCTATTTGTAATCCAAGAGAAAGTAATTTGTGGGAACCTCAGTCAAGGTAATGTCTTTACAAAGTTAGCTATTTCTATGAATCTTCATCATGGAGCCTCTTTAATCAAGGGAAGCAAAGGTTTATTGTGAATTACTGGGTGAATCTGAGCTATTTTTATAGTAATTCTGAATATTCAGAGAAATATCAGAATAGTCCAATTTAGCTGTTAAGACAATTGAGAAATTCAGAATTCTCTGAAAGGGCTGCTAAGAAAGCTCCATATTCACAAGTTAAATGTACATCTCATTCATTTCTTGCTTTGGTTATACTGATAGAACAAATGTATGAGAATGATTGTTTGGGGTTTTTATGCTTCTGGAGTATTATATCATTTACCTATGGCTGTGTATCAGTCCAGCCCAAAATAATGGTTTAAAAAACCACCACTTCTTTGTTTATGATTTTGTGGCTTGGCAACTAGGGCTGGGCCCAGCTGAGTTGGCTTGGCTCTGCAACACCAGATATTGGATTAGGCTCAATCTTATATTTGGGCTATTTCTGGGACAGCTCAGGCTGCTCTCTGCATGCTCTCTAATTCTCTAAGAGGTTTGCCCAGGCTTTTCTGTAGTTCCAGAAGACCAAGCAGAAAAGGTGAGTCCCAGTGCACAAGCCTTTGTGGATCTTTTGCTTGCATCATATTTGCTGTTATATCATTGGCTCAGGAAAGTCACTGTCGGAGAGGACTACTCAGGGAACAGATATAGAGAAGAATGATTCTCTGGAATCTTATGGAAAGGGGTAACAACAATAATTATTAACACAGAGATCCATAGAGTCCTTTCATCTTTTAGGAAATGCATATTAGATCAGATCAGGTGTGGGCAAACTATGGCCTATGGGACAAATTCAGCCTGCCACCTGTTTTTGTAAATAAAAGTTTATGGAAACACAACTATGCCCATTCATTTATATATTGTTGATGGCTCTTTTGTGCCACATTGGCAGGGTTGAGAAATTGCTACAGAGACACAAAGTAAGGCACAAAAAGCCTAAAATATTAGTCTCTGGACCTTCACAGAAAATGTTTGCCAATCATGAAGTGGATAATTCACCTTTTTCTCTATCTCTAAATTGTAAAGCAATGGAGTACTTTTTAATAACTGAGTTCCGGAGGTTGAAATTGAGATGTCTTTTGGGGAATCAAAAACTAGGATGAAAAAGGCTGTATTACTAGCGAATACTTGAAACAATGGTCCTTTCCCTATGAATAATGGATATGTAAAAAATTCTACCAAGAATTTTTTGGTAGGCAGGCTGTGGGTAATTTGGGGAATAAGATTAAACTACTAATCCTTTTCCTATGTGTATATTAGTGTGTGTATATATGTGTATTTTAAATCTAACTGACTAGCACAGCAAGCCAGTTCATGAGAGAGTCAATTCTTTTCCCTGACACCCCATTTTGAAGAGTTTTCCAGTGTTCACAAACTCACACTGGCATAGTTGAAGTTGGTTAAGTAATCTCATTATATTCTATTTCACATGATCAGAGAGCTGTGATAGAGAAGGTGAGAGATACACACACACACACACACACACAGGTAGAGGTGTTTGAATAATTAGATTTTTATTATTTTCTATGTTCTTAGTTCCAGTTGGTCATATTTCATATGCAAGAGAAATAATTTTACATGTCCATACACCAACTATGATAATTTAATAACTGTAATATGTAATATATGAGGTAGTATATAGAATGGTATGAATAATACATACATAGGCAGATAGACAGATAATATAGTAACATGTTACCTGACCATGAACATATCCCCAGCCCCTTTTTTGTTTGTTTACTACCATCATTAAAAATATATCTGATGATCATCTATGAGAAAAAAAATCTGGTTTTTGTAATGCATACTGTATATGTTGTTGAAAATTTCCATTGAGTGTCACCTCAAGTGTCTTTGATTGAGCCTAATTTCTATCAAGCTTTGAGTCTTGGGCACCTCCAATGTGCTTGACACTATGTACGTGTAGGTTAGTATTCTATGCTGGGCTAATGTTAACGTTAGACTGAGGTACTATTTAATAAGGGTCAACAGAAATCAGAAAAGCAGAAAACATTTTCTTTAAGTGTGACCTTCAACTTATGACTGTTTGTTAATCTTGAAAAATTAATGGTTATCAATTTAAATTTTTCATTGATTTGATGTTGATGGGGTCATGATTAAATTTGTTAGGCTATGTAGAGTGTTTGTAAGGGTGTCAGGTACATAGTGTTTGCTGTTATTACTTTGTTTGCAAGGACTTGGGCTTGCTTCAGTAGCACATATACTAAAATTGTTTGCATGGACTTTAGTCTTGATGGTTCATGTTGAGTATATTATATACTACATGTACATATATTTATTGAATTTAATATATGTACATATAGATAAATGTATACCCAACCCTATAGAACTATAAAAAAGAGAAGTAAGGCTAAAAGTTAAAAAAGACAAAATGAGGTAAGAAAAATGGAGAAACAGTATGGTTGGCATCTGGGGGAAGTACAAGCAGGATGCAACATATGCAAGAACTATGGTTGTAAATGTTGAATATATGTAGATCCCCAATTCATCCCATATTGTGGGTGCTCTCTGGGAATGGACATGGTGGCTTAAAAACAAATTTGGCAAAGTTGAGCATAGAGTTTTTCTATATGTGTTTAAAGAAGATTTCATTTTTTGGAGCAGTTTTAGGCTTACAGAAGAATTGCTCATAGAGGGTTGCCATATACCCCTTCCTACTTCTTCCTACTGTTCCTACTATTATCAACATGTTGCATTAGAGTGATGCTTTTGTTATAATTGAACAACCAATATTGATATATTATTATTAACGGAAGCCTCTAATTTACATTAGAGTTCACTCTTGGTTTTGTATATTTTAAGGTTTTGGCACATGTATAATGTCATATATTCACCATTACAGTATTACACTGAATAGTTTCTCTGTCCTAAAAATGCCCTGTACTCCATTAATTCATTCCTGCCCTTCCCTCTGAACCCCTTGGCAAGTATTAATCATTTTAATGTCTCCATAGTTTTGTCTTCTTTGGAATGTCATATAGTTAAAATCATTCAATATATAGCCTTTTCAGACTGGCTTCTTTTACTTAGTAATATGCATTTAAGTTTCCTCCTCCCCCCAGCCTTTCACCACAATAACTTGATAGTTCATTTGATTTCAGCACTGAATAATATTCCATTGCATGGATATACCATAGTTTGTTTATCTCTTCACCTATTAAAGCACATCTGGTTGTTTGAAAGATTTGGCAATTATGAATGAAGCTGCTATAAACATTAGGTGCAGGTTATTGTGTGGAAATAAGTTTTCGATTCATGTGGGTAAATACCTAGCAGTAAGATTTCTGGAACTTGTGGTAAGCCTGTGTTTAGCTTTGTAGGAAACTGCCAAACTGTCTTCTAAGGTGGCTAAACTATTTTGCATTCTCACTCAGTCAGTGAGAGTCCCTGTTGTTTGATGTTCTCACCAGTGTTTGCTATTGTCAGTATTTTGGATTTTAGCCATTCTAATGGGTTTAATTTGCAATTCACAAATGAATATGGTGTTGTGCTTCTTTCTATATGCTTATTTGCCATCTGTAGATCTTCTTGGTCAGGTGTGTGATCGGATATTTTTCTGGTTTTTTAATTGTGTTGTTGTTTTCCTACTGTTGAATTTTAAGAGTTCTTTGTATATTTTGGACAAGTCCTTTATCAGATTATGTGTTTTGCAGATATTTTCTTCCAGTCTGTGGCATGTCTTTCACTCTGTTAACAGTTTCTTTCATAGAGCCAAGAGTTTTTAATTTTAAGAAGTCCAACTTACTGTGATTTTTTTTTTAAGAGCATGATTTTGATGTTGTATCGGAAATGATATTGCCAAACTGATCACCTAGATTTACTTGTATTTTTTCATGGAAGTTTTCTACCAGTTTTTTAGGGAAATTATCCTCACAGTACAAAACTTTGTCTCCCTTAATGCTTTCCTTTTATCACGTAATGCATGCCTTCCTCTACCCTTTCTTTTCTTATCTAAAGAAATCCTAACCATTCTTCAAAGAGTGAGTTTAAGACTTGCATCCCTAAAATTTGCCCTGACTACTTCAGATCATTTTGATCTCATCCTTTGAACTCCTAAAGCTATGTAATCTGCACTACATTGTTCTTTACTGTATTATACTCTGTTTAGTGCCATTTCACTTTAGGGTACAGGTTGAAACGGCACCTCCTCCTAGTTCCCCACCATCTTGTCTCCCCCTTAAAAATTATTTCCACATGGTACTCATATCTTGCAGGCAAGAGCATTTAGAAATCATACATCCTCTATAAATACAAGCATCTGGGGGTTGAACCACAGTAGATTCTCAAAAAAAAAAAAAAAAAATGCCTGGAATCAGGAAGCTGCAAAGTGAAATTGTTGTTAAGGGTCTGAGTTTGAAGTCATATTGATAAGGTTTTTATTTCACCTGAACAGTGGATGTCTGGAATGATCTTTGGCAAACTAGTTACTGAACCTCTCTCACTTGAATATATCTATCTATAAACAGAGGGATAAGAATAATATTTACCTGATATGGTTGAGGTAGGTATCAACAGGAGATAAATACATAAAAGGATCTTAGAATACATGCTGGCTCATGGCATGTGCTATTGTTGTTGTTATTATTATTATTATTATATTATTCTTTCTATAAATAAAGTAGGCTAGAGTATCAATGAGTTTTCAGTTATAATGAAGATGCAAATGTGAAAATACTTTGTGACCCCTATGTGTCATAATTATTATTAATATTATTATGTTTAAAAGTACATATTGTATTGAAGAATATTAAAATGACCTAAGAATCCCAGACACCATATTTTAAATACTGATTTTACTTTTGTGCTTCTGAATTGGATCCAGCTTTCATAACTGCCACTGAATACTCAATTTAGTGACCACATTTACTAGATCTGCAGTCCTGAGAAAGCTGTGCTCATTCTTCTGTTTTCTCCTTAAAAACCTCAGTTTCCCTCTGTTAGAAACCTATTAAAAACTATCTCAGAATTATTATAAGGGTGAAAAGATTATTATGTGGGAGTAGGATAGCATCTCACATCTTGTGGTTATCCAATAAATATTACATTCTGTTTTCCTCACAATGAGTATCCTTTAAAATTCTGCACACAATTCTCCCTTATACTCCATTATCCACACAACTTTCAGAGTAGGCTACCAGAAGTGCCAACAGGCTGGGCTGCTTCTCTGTACTTCGGTGGCTTCCTGCCATTGGATGAGAGAGTCAAAGCTCCTTAGCACACCATTAGAGGTTTCAGATCTTCTCTTCCAGTGTGGATTCAATTTCTGCCTCTCTGTCTCATTTTAATAACATGACATATTGGTAATTTCTGTTTTCTGTGCTCCATTCTTCCTGCTTTTATACCTGGTTAGTTCTTTGAGTCTCAGTTGAATGATGTCACCCAGGAAGATTCTGAGCATATCTTTCCTGCCACTGGAGTGGTGTCAATCTTTGTTTTTTCTAGAGCTTCATTCTCTTTTTTGTAGGTCTTCTTCCCAGGACTGTAAGCTCCTGGAAGGCTACAATGGTGTTCTTAGTAGCTAGCACTTAATTGGTGCTGATTAACAAAAAATAAATAGTTTTTGAATTCTATTGAAAAATGGGCCTTAGTACAGTGTCATCTATGTTCTAGTCATCTTACAAATTTGGTGAGTGAGCCAATGAGTAAATGTATGAATAAAACCCAAGGAAGAGTAAAGATGACGTTTTACCTGATTACAGATTTCAAATTACTTTTGACAAGGTTTTCACAACTCTGTTTTTATATAAAAGATCCACGTAGTACCAGTATAATAGCAGCTTTATCATTAGACATAAGACAAATAATAAATATATGCAATAATTATATGGTTATAGATAGTAACTTTGTCTTTAATAAAGACTCTTCAATGAATAACTTCTTAGAATTAGCAATATGTTTTATGTTAATAAAATTATCTTTTTATATGTCCACTCAATTGCGAAGAACTCTGAAGTGTTTCATAAACATTTATCTCCCCTACTGTGCGCTGTTGGTTGATTAGTTCCTGCCTCTTTCACATAACTCAGATTTTGTTGAAGTTTTCACCCCCTAATAGCTCCTTTCATTCAGGGGTCACTGATGCCATCTCCAGCTCCAGATGAGTTTAAACCAGTCAATATATTCCCTATACTCTTTGCTATGGATTGGCCCTGGAAACCAAGCTTAACCCATTAGTTTATGATATTTCCCCGGGGACTATTTGTGATGAGCACATGACCCCAGTGACCTCAGTCAGCCTGGAGGCAAGTCCTTTTTCTGCTTGTTGAGGAGAGGTTCTCTCTTTCTTGCTTACTGGATAGAAATGAGAAAGAAGAGAGCCTTGTTTGGATTTGGAACTGACAGGGGAACTAATGCCACAGCTAGTGGTGCAGACAAGTGAAAAGACTGTATGTTTGACATTACCGTGTATCTGCATAGGAGAAATAATTTTCTTATCGTTTAAAATCACTTTGAGATGGATTGGTTTTTACTTACAACTGAAAGGAACCTAAGTAGTGCCTATTTATAACTTTTCTATGCTTCATATAAACTAAGCTATAAAATATTCTCTTCCTGACTCAGCAGTGAATGAGTATAAAAACCTATAACCATATCCTTAGGAAACAAGAGCTGAACTTGCAGGTATATGCATGAGATTTAATTATAGAATGTCACTATCTCTCATCAAAGTGTGAACTGTTGTGAAATCAGCAGTTGGACTTGAGGGAAGAAAAGTAAAGAGGAGGTTCTGCATGTGAAGGTGATAAGAAGAATCACTAGTGGAGAAGGGAGGGCAATGCATCTTTTCTGGTAACCAAGAAAAGTGGAATGCAGTATGCTTTGAGGTAATTAAACTTTTTCCCCCTCTGGATTATCTAATGGTAGCTGAGAGCAAAATGTCTCCCTTAGGATGTAACTTCCCATAAGCTGAGGAGCCAAGCATTAACATGAGGGAGAAAGCAGGAAAGGAAGACTGTGTGCTTTCCTGGAGCTGTTAATAATATACTGGACAAGGGCAATAAATAATTGATGGTTGTCACCTCACTGCTTCTTGGTTATTCATGGACTTCAAGATGGTCCTTTATCTTAGCACCATCTAATCGTGTTACATCACATGCACTCCTCATCACCAACATTAATATGTCTGCCAGTGACATGTACTGTACGCTGGCTTTTCAGAGCTATCACAAACTGCTGATCTGCGCCAGTCAAGAGCAATGTAATTGTCACCAGCAGACAGAAATATTACCGCCAGACAGAATAGTGTAAATAATACAAAAAATAACCTCCAACACCAACGACAAATCTCCGTAATTAGGGAGAGGTCTCTTTCATCACATCCGCTGTATAACTCCCCTGAATGAGAATTGTGGTAGTCTGGAGGGAAGAGGGCTCATTTCAATCAGGCTGAGCACCTGCACTCTTTTGATGATGTACATTGCAGAGACAGAGTAGGTGTGGATTCTGGAGCAAAGCAATGGGAGTCTGTGAGTATTTTAGATTTTTGTTCCTGATCCCTTTACATACACCTGCAGAGGTACCACAGCAACCTAGAGGTGATTGCTTTCCATGGCAATGGAAATTAACCCACATACAGTAATTCCTAAATTTTGATTATAGGCAGAATGAGAGTCCCAACAGAGTGAATAAATTCAGAAAGGAAGAGAAGGCAAAATATGTGCTATAACTGGCAGCTAAAACTACCTAGATATTACACAGTTCATTTTATTCCCAAAGCGTTCAGAGAGCATTACCTAATGAATTCTTTTTGTCAGATGCAGCAAGATCCCCTATGCACCTGTGGCAAACACTATCCATTCCTCCTCTTTCTTGCCAACAGATTATCAATTTTGAATAGGATGGCAGAATGCCTGGTTAAATAATAGCTTCTTTAGCCTTTCTTGTAGCTTGGTGGGGGCAGGGGGTGGTTGGTGGTGAGGGTCTGGCCAGGATGGGGGAAGTGGCAGAGTTCTGGCCAATGAGACATGAAAGGAGGACTGTTGGGCACTTCTATGAATGTTTCTGTTTTCATAATTAAGGGGGGAAAGATGGTGCTGGTGTCACTCTTCTACTTCCTACCTTCTCCCTACCTTGAATGTCTGGAGCCGAAGTAGCTCCATGTAGAGATCAAGACATGGACAGATATAGATCCTGATGTCAGTGAACCAATGAATCAGTGCCAGCAGTCATCTAACTTTGTGTTTCTTCTTATTTGATAAAAATAATCCTGGTTTTTTTTTTGTTTTTTTTTTTTTTTTTTAGGTCAACACTGGTTTGGTCATGTTTTCTTTTGTTACTTGTTGATGAGTATATACCCAACTATAGCACCCAATCTAAAAAGCCCTTGTTACAGCCCCAACATTTAAAACAAAACAAAAACTTTAAAAAATCCTTTTAAAAGTCATGTGGAGGGCTGCCTGGGTGGCTCAGTCAGTTAAGCATCTGACTCTTGGTTTTGGCTTAGGTCATGATCTTATGGATCATGAGATTGAGCCCTGCCTCTGGTTCCAAGCTCAGCGGGGAGTCTGCTTGAGGACTCTCTCCCTCTGTCCCTCTCCACCTCTAAAGTAAATAAATAAATCTTAAAAAATAAAAAGTCATGTAGAGAAGTGACAGGAGTACAATAATAAACCCAGCATTTATTGAGAATGTACTCTGTGGTAAGCACCTTTGTAGGAACTTACATGTACCAACTCATTGAATTTCAGAACAGATGCATAATGAGGTCAAGCAACTTTCTTGACGACTCATAGCTACAAGGGGATAGAGCCAGGATTCTAGGTTCCAGAGCTTTTAACCACCATATTTTCAAATTTTTCTATTTCCTAGAAGGAGAAAGCAAAGTTAGAGTTTTAATGACAAATCCATAATTATATAAGGTTCTTTTTGTTGTGTCTTACGTATTACTAGGGAAAGATTCTTTAGTGAGATATGATTTCAAGCAATTTTTGCTTTGTTTTGTATTTTTGTTTTCAGAAGCTCAAAACAAAAATTTAATCTATCCATCCATCCATCATATGGAGATTCCCATGGCAACTATCTTCACTGCATCCAACGTATTTGCATTGATATATATTGAACTTGCCCAGTTCTTGAACTGTGGCATTAGAACAACACATTCTTTAAATTTAGATTATCCTAAAGTGGATTTGAAATCCAACTGTATTTCTCTATTTTTTTTAACTGAAAGCTAATGCATCTATTTGTTTATTCAATGATTATCACTGAAAATGAGATAATACATGTCAAAATGTTTTGGAAACTCTCAAATAAAAATCCATATAAATATAAATTATCATTATGTTTTGGAGGTGTTCTGACATGGTAGAATAAGAATTAGGAAACCCAAATGTTTCTGGCTGTGTCTCAGAATTACTATGTGACATAGGGCAAGTCAGGTATATTTTCTGGGCATCGTTGACTTAATTTTAGTTCTCTTGCCCAGTATAACCCCTTTGTTACATGTACCTACCAGTTAATAGAAGTTAGCTGAGAACATTAGTCATATGTGTGAAAAACCTCATGTAGAACCTCATTCTTCCCCGTTTCTAGTTTGCTTTTATTTGATCTCATCTAACTGCACATAAAGATGTGACTCCAAATTTAATCTCTGTTTTCAAAATTGGCTAATAACAATTTATAGTTATTGAGTACTCTATCTGTGTCTGCTACAATGGGCAATGCTTTGCTTATACATACTACAATTGGGATGGTCACCGGCAGGTGGTGGTGTGGCTGGACTGATATTTTTGTCTTTGCTGTGCTCTACTGGTTACTAATATTTTTCATATCATCACTGACCACAGCTTTAAGAAGGCAGGTATGACTAATATTTCCATTTTAGAGATTAGGAGATACATTAATATTTGGGATCCCTGATATTTGGGGCTTCTTTGTTTCTAATGGATTCTCATTTGGTTTACTCCTGTCACCACTGGTAACAATTTACTTTTGTAGTAACTGCCTACCCATGCCAGCCCCTGCCTCTGTGCAAGCCTTTAGCCTGGGGAACCCATCCCCACTTTTGGCAGTTATTCTAGTGCCAGACCCCTTGATCCATCTACCAACTTGCTTATAAATGAATAAATGACTAAATAGGGTTGGTCTCCATCTCTGGGCTTTGGATTGTCAGTATAGAATAAAACATTTTCCCTTTTTAGTTGACAGTTCTGAATAATCCTGTTCTGCCCTCACTGCCACCCTCAATTCAGATACATTCTATGAGGGAGAGGAGGTGGAGAGTATGTATGCCTCCTGTTTCTGTATCTGTATTATATGAAGAGATGGAAAACATAGCCATAGATCTATCTTCCCTTTGTTTTCTGAAGTTTATTCTCCTTCGCACATGGTAGAAAATTAAAGTCTGTTTGGAGATTTGAATTAAAAAATACTTAATGACTTCAGTTTTGGAAAGATGTCATCTAATCCAATATAACAACACTGCTACTGTAAATTGTTAAACATAATAAGAAAAATATAATAATTTATTTAAAAATTCATGGTGTTACTAGTAAGCAAGAAGGAAAGTAATCAGGTGCCAGAAAAAAAGTAGCATGTCTATAAACCAATGCCACACAGTCTTGGCCTAGAGAAAGAGGAGAGAAAGATATATTGTACTTGGTAATAGCTAACTACTGAAGTTTTAAGATTCTACTCAATAACACAGAGAAACAATAAAGAAGCTTGCCTTTGTCTAGGATCTTTGAATTATTAACAATAAGATATATAAAAGTATATTTGCAAAAGATCAAAAATATAACTTTTAAGAATATGAAATATAATCACTGAAATTGAAATAAATTAAGCAGTGCCTGAATGGCCAGTTGGCTTAGCATCTGACTTTTGATCTAAGCCCAGGTCTTGATCTCGGGGTTGTGAGTTCAAGCTCTGTCTTGGGCTCCATGCTAGGTGTGGAGCTTACTTAAAAGAAAAAAAAAAAGAAATTAAAACTTAGTGGACAGATCAAACAGAAGTTTAGTCATAACTAAAGGGAAAATGGGCTGGAAGATCAACTTGAAGAATAAATGAATTGCATTTCAGATGAGAAAGTTGGAAAATATGAAAGAGATTTACAAGTATTATGGATAGAATAAGAACATGTAAATAGTTATGTAATCTGAGATTCTAGTATTCAAAGAGTATTGGGTTAGGATTTCCCATAACTGAGGAAAGATGACATCGTTTCAAGAAACATAAATTCTAGCAATGTAAATAAACCCATACTTGGCAATATCATGGAAAAACTGCAGCGCATCGAAACTGAAGAAATAATTTTAATAGCTACTATAGAGAAAAACAGATTACATACAAAAGAAAATATTTAGAATGAAGGGATATACAACCACCACAATGAAGTACAAAAACGAAGAAATAATGTATTCAAATGGCACTTTAGAGTAGTTGTTTTAAATTCTTGGTCTGATAATTCCAAAGTCTCTGAGTCTAATTTTTTTTTAAAGTAATCTCTACACCCAACATAGAACTAGAACTCATGACCCTGAGGTCAAGAATCGCATGCTCTACCATCTGAGCCAACCAGGAGTCCCAAGTTCTGATGTTTTTTCAAATTGTGTTTTTATCTTTTAATATGTCTTGTAATTTTTTGGTTGTAAACAGGGTATGCAGTAGTGGGTAAAAGCAATTGAGGTAATTAGGTCTTTTGGGAAGTTTTATGTTTGTGTAGCTAGGGGTTAGGCTATGTTCACTGCAGCTGCAGTTGTCAGAAGCTAAAATTTCCTAATGCCCTTATTTTTGTTTCACTTGTTGTCTTAGGATTTCCCTAGGGACTTCTTAAATAATGCCTGGGATTATTTAATGCATGGTTCTTTCACTTGTATTCTCTTGTTATCATTACAGGAACCCTACTGATACGGTAATAAGGTATAGGGGACAGTGAAGCATTCTATAGTCCTATTTAATTTCAGTCTGTTAGCGAATCTGTTTCAGGGCTGTGACCTTCAAAACTGCTTTTTGGCTTTTGGCTTTGTTTTGTTTTTGTTTTTGTTTTTTCCCTCTGTAGGTGGGACAGGAAGGTTTGAGGGGTTGGAGTTAGAGATTTCTAATCCCCAAGGTTGATTAGTCTGTGGTTAAACCCCATTTGATTAGGTTCTGGTCCAAAAGTTTCTCTTGAGGGCAGGTTTTACTAAGAAGAAAAGAATGCTCTGGGCACATTTCAAAATGACCGTTTTTCTCCTTGTACTACTGGAAATACAATGGGATTTTTCTTCCTTGTGAAAGAAACCTGGTACAGAATATGGAGATAAATTCATGGAAGTGTGGAGGCCCCCCTAAGACTGGCCTCCCTGAGTTTTTAACTCTTAAATTTGTCCACCTGGAGCCTCCAGCAATTCATTAATTACTGTTTAGGTTTTGCTATCCTGGTACTAGTTCCTGCAGAGGTTTCTGAGTGTTAAGTTGTGATTCTCTGCACTTAAATATTTGTCTCTTAAATTTTGGGGGCAGTGTTTTGCCCTGTGACCTTGCTATCTTATGGGTTTAGGAAGACTTACTGATTTTCTTTATTTCAGCTTTGTTTTTGGTTATGTAGATGGGAGTGATGAGTTACAACTTTTTAAATGCTAAGCTGGAAACTAGAAATATCCATAGTTTAGGACATATAGGATAAAAGCACCATTCAGGAATAAGAGAAAATAAAGAAATTTTTACATTGGCCCTCTAGAAAGAGAAGACAAAAACAAAATATCAACAAGTATTTAAATGCACGTATACAGAGTACTTTATAAACTTGAAATCTCACATTAAGTCATGTAAACATATACACAATTGTTTGTTCATATTTGTAATCACTTTATATTATCTGTGTATTTAGATGACTGTTGATAACTTGAGTGGTTTTTTTTTTTTAATTAAAAAGATGCAGAGTGAATTTCAACCAAATAAGTAAATAGTGAAGTACTTTTTTCATCCCTGCTTGTCAGAAGTTGTTAATATCCCAAGCTGTCTCTCACTGGCTTTTGATGAGTGTGGTGAGTAATCTGGTGGGTCTATGGGCTAGTAGAATGGGATGTAGCTGGTAGGTAGGATGCCACTGTGATCATTATTCTAATCTTGAAGTTACTTATTGGCATGCTTTCACCGCACAGGTGCTGACATCTCCACCTTGGCATTAACATTTATCCTCTTAAGATTGACTTTTCTATTACAGTTGTGCAGCTCTACCTTGATATGAATGTAATTTTAATTGAGAAGCTTTAGAGTCATGGACTTTTCATGCACTGGTATCTGGAGTCTCTCATTCAGTGTTTCCTTCCATATTTTTAAAAGCCTTCATTTTCCCCAAAACGTCTCTATTAGCTGCCTTCTTTTCCTCATATGCAGAGTTATAAAGTTGTAGATTCTTATCAAGAAAAAAAGTTTTTTGCTTATTCCCTGCTTTGCGCTACTAAAGATGTTATTATTCTATAAGGATGCTTTGTTTACAGAGAAGGTTTACTACTACACTTCCAGATTTAAGAGTTATTAGCTACTTGGTCAATCACTCAGAGAGGAGGTTAAGCACCTTGGAAGACTGGGTCAATGGGAAAACAAACAACATAAAAATGATGTCAGTTAATATGTGGTTTCACATATTTTGAATGGACATAGAACTCTTTCAGGAGAACATGTGTTTAACAAAGCAAGATATGCTTCTGTTCAGAGTAATAGCCATTGCTTTAGTATAGCAAGAAAGTAACTTTCTAACTTACTAACATTTTCTGGTTCAGTCTAGGAATTTATCTTCTCTTTCCCTTTGTCTCCCTCATTTCCCATTTGCAGCCTCTAATTATGTATTATTTATTTCAGTAAATGAAAATTTTAAAAAGCCCTGAGGACAAAATGTCAGGGACAACTCAGGAATTTAAATTCTACCTAAGATAGTTTGGGTCAGGTCTGTTGAAAGTAATTATGCAAAATGTAGGCACAGTTTAAATGATCTTTTATCTGACAATTATTGTTTAGAAGTTTTGAAAGTACTTTTCTTTACTCTGATTAAATAAGAATTAAACCCTCAATAATCCTTTTTTTTTTTAATTTTTTTAATAGAGAGTGTGCATGTGTGCCTATGAGCAGAGGCGTGGAGAAGGGCAGAGAAAGGGAGAGAGAGAATCTCAAGCAGGCTCCACACCCAGTGTGGAACCCAATACAGGGCTCTATTTCGTGACCCTGAGATCATGATCTGAGCCAAAATCAAGTCAGATGTTCAACCAGCTGAGCCATCCTGGTATCCCCAAACCTCAATAATTCCTGATGGGCCAATATATAGCCACTTGCCATTTTATGGTAAGTCTAGTATGGCATAGTGTCTATGAGTGGCAAAATGTCTATGAGTGTAGCCTGTGAAACCAGATTTCATGTGTTTAAATCTTGGCATTACCACTTATAAGCTGTATAAATTGGACAAGTTATATAACTTCTTTGTGCCTCAGTTTCCTCAGTTACCAAATAAGGTGGGTAATAAGATTACTTTACTTTACCACAGAGGGCTGTTCCAAAGACTTGTGAATTAATATCTATAAATTACTTTGATCAGTGCTAGGCACATAGTAAATAAACAATAAATATTAGCTCAGAAAAAAAAAACCCACACCCAAATCATAGGTATATATACTTTTGAAGACTATTTGTTTTTTCCTGCAAAACAGTTAGTAACTGCAAATCTTTTAAAATATATTTAGACTTTGCTGGCTGACAATTTCTATAACAGTACATCACATCATTATAAATTGTGATCCTATACTGTGAAATATAGAAGGCACATAAAAGCTTAAAATTTATAAGACTATCTCAGGTACCTATCAGTAATGCTAGAGACAGAGCAGTACATTAAAGTGACAGCAAGTTTCACTATCTCTATAGTAACCATGGAATTTTAAGTTATCTTAAAAAATGTCAAATCTACTAGTTTTTAGAACTGTGTATGTGATATGGTGGGTCATTTTTAATAGAATAAAAGGACTTTATAAGGGTTTTTTGGATTAAAAAGGCAAAAATGACTTTGATATTAAACTTTTATGCATTAGTTGAAAATGCATTTTCTGAAAGAAGAAGTTTGAGGTACTTAAGAATATGAACTTTGAAGTACTTATCTCAGAAACCTGATTTGCTTTCTAAGTCTACCAGTAACCATTAACCTATCTAGATCTTAGTTTTTCTCACTCGTACAATGGAGATGATAATAAAAGGGTTTTGAGACTCAAATTAGGTAGTGTATGTGAAAGCATTGTTTATTGTATAGTATACATGATTTTAGTGTTTCCAAAAAAATGAAGTTCTAATGGGAGTTGTTTAGTGCTCCATAGAAAAGGAGTTCTGTGATCAAATTAGTTTGGTAAACACTATATACTTATAGCAATTACTTGGGGTCTGCACATATTCCCAGGCCTTTCCACTTCTATGATGGGCCCGACTTCCCTGCGTTAGAAATGCCAGAATTCACACCTTCTGAAGTAAACCTCTTCCAGTGACTGACAGCAGCTTTCCTTCCTCTCAGGTATAACCTCTACAGCATAGGTTCTGCTGTGGAATTATGTTCCCTTTGCCTTCAGTATAGCTGTCTTGGTTAGCTGACTTTTCTTCCTTTTTTCTCTCTTTTATTCCCTACCCATGTTTTCTGCACCTCCTCAAAATGCTACCAGCACTTGAATCCTCTTCTGGGGTCTCTTCTGGGGGATCCCAAACTGAGACCACAGAATAGCTTCCTTTGTGGAAACTCACAATTACTCTTGCATATTAAAGACTCTGAGAACCCCAGAAAGACTGACCAATCTTTGTCAGCATCTTAATCTTCCCAGCCTTCTTAAAGCCATTTGTCAAGGGAGGAGTTTGGATCAGGTCCGTGGTTTTCAATCATTGTTAGCGGTATAAACTCTTTAAAGGCTGAATCCTTATATGAAATTGCAGATTACCAAAAGATATTAAAAATCTTTTCTTACATGTATAACATAAGTTTATGCTTACAATTTATAACACTGATTTGTTAAAAAGAAATCAGTGAGAACATCTTGGTTATTTGGACTAACATCTACACTTGAAAATTGAGGGTTTGAATGGCAATCAGAGTCTTTTATCAGCGTCATCATCCATCCAATTTATTTCTGTATTTTGTTTGGTTCCACAGCAATGGAGTCATACAATTAAATACTTAAAAGTAGTAACAGTGTTTAAGTGGTTTGATTTGCAATTTCAGCAGTATTTTCACTTGAACTGAACCAGAACTTTAAAAAGAAGTTGTGGTAGACACTTATCACCAAAGTTAAATCAATGCCGATGTATAAAAACTGCTCAGTATCATCATGGGTAAGCATTCAAGTAAGAGGAAGTGGGGATGGGTGAGCCTGGTGGTGGGTATTAAGGAGGGTATGTGTTGCATGGAGCACTGGGTGTGGTGCATAAACAATGAATCTTGAAACCCTGAAAAAATAAAATAAAATTCTATGGTGAGTGCTGTGAAGTGTGTAAACCTGGCAATTCACAGACCTGTACCCCTGGGGATAAAAATACATTATATATTTATAAAAAAATTAAAAAATAAAGATAAAAAAAGAAACACACCAAATAAATAAATAAATAAATAAAATTGAAAACAAGGGAAAAAAAGAGGAAATTCTTACTCACGTGCCTAAATATTCATTTTCCAATAGTCTATATAGCATCAAAAGATGTTTAAATTTTAATTTAATACCTTTTAGATACTTTGGTGCCTGCCATTGTCAGAAATTCACAAATTTTCAACAAATGAAATTTGTACGTTTATTCTGCTTAGCATATTAAATTTCAAGATTAGTTTGTTTCACTACTGACAGTCTATCTGTACCTGTGAATGCACTGACACTGGAACCCTAGCATACCAAACTGAACTTGTTCCATTTATTAAAGCTATCAGGTAGTAAAATCACACTATTTTTGAAACATATTTAGTTAATGATGTTTATCTTATAAACCAACAAGCAATCAGACATATGTATTTTCATATGTATTTTCACACAGCTGGGGCACTTGGGTGGTGCAGTGGGATAAGCCTGTACCTTTAGCTCAGGTCATGATCTCAGGGTCCTGGGATTGAGCCCTACATTGGGCTCTCTGCTCAGCAGGGAACCTGCTTCCCCCTCTCTCCCCACCTGCCTCTCTGTTCGCTTGTGATCTCTTTCTCTGATCTTTGATTTCTGTCAAATAAATAACATCTTTTTTTTTTTTTTAAATTATTATTATTTTTTTATTTTACAGACGGAGATCACAAGCAGACAGAGAGGCAGGCAGAGAGAGGGAAGCAGGCTCCTGACTGAGCAGAGAGCCCGATGTGGGGCTCGATCCCAGGACCCTGGGATCATGACCTGAGCTGGAGGCAGAGGCTTTAACACACTGAGCCACCCAGGCGCCCCAAATAAATAACATCTTTAAAAAAACATTCACAGAATTAATATTATTCTGGTTTAGAATAGCAATTGAAGTTTGTGTGGCTTGTCCAACTCTTGTTTTGAAATGCCTGGGCGTTGTTTCAGTATCAGGGCTTATCGATCCAATACATATTTTGAACATAAGTTAGCAACCTTTTTAGTAGGAGCCTGAGCTCCTGTGTGTTTTTTCCTTGCCATTCCTTTTGCACCCTCAGTACGGAAGTCACATCATTTTTCAGATTCATGCTATGCCAAAATGGGTCTAAATGCTTAAAATATTCTTTTCCTATTGTGTTTTTGTGCAGCATTTTTACAAAATAACAAATCTTTGCTATGGTTTCTTCTCTGACCTTATTAAAAAATGAGCAAGAAGAGCTCTGCAGTATCTCTGTCCTTGGCCAATTGATTTGTAAACAGATACAGTAATGGGGACTTCAAATTAAGTCTTCATGTACATTTGGAATTTTTATCTGGATAGGATTTTTAACATAAGGTTGCTAATTTTATTATTCAGCTCTGTGCCCTCAACATAACATGCATTGGAGGGCCAACAGAACAGGCTTTAATAAACTCCACCTGGGTCACTTCAGTGTAAGTTTCTTCATGCGCAGCATGGTTTCTAACTTTGAATGGTTCCTGAAGTACATTTTTATTGTCAGGTTTTAATTTTGCTCATGGGTCTATGAAAGCACATCTACAGAGACCACCTATGAAGTCCTTATTTCTATAGAAACATTTCAAGATCTCTTCCTGAGCTGAGCTGAAGGCAGTGGCTTAACCCACTGAGCCACCCAGGGGCCCCTCACCTTCACTCTTAATCGGGAACTACATTTATTTTTTAGGGCCATATATAGAAGGTTTTGCCTTAGCCTTGTCATCTGTGAAATGGAATTAATCGTGTTCTCAAATTAGATAGGGAGAGTAGCCAATAAATGCCTTAAGTTGTTCCTTGAAGACTCAAAAAGACCAACTTTGATGTTTCTAATCTAGGAAGACAGAAGTTGCTAGATTGTTTGGAGAATAATAAAAAATTGCTCAGTATCAACTTAAGTAAATAGAGCTTTGGAATAAAATTCATTTATTTATGTGTGTATTCAGCAAATATTTATTATTTATGCTGTGTACTATTTAGGTTCTGAAGACAAGAAGATAGTTACAATTCCTCCCCTCTCAAATCTCACAATCCTATATATTATAAGGAAGTATAAAGTACTATGGGAACATATAATGGGAGAAACTAACATGGTCTGGCTGGTCAAGGTGACAGGGGAGATTATTTCAAGCAGATTAGAATATTTATATCCTGATATTCCATCCATGTTGGAAACGATTTTCTCAGTTGTAAGGAAAAGAATTATGCATCTTGGTAGAGTCAAGGGTTTTGATGTCAGTACTGTGTCTGGGTTCACTTATGTCATTAACTCAAAACTGAGTTCTGCCTTAAGGACTGATGGTATTGGTGGCTCTTGGGAAAGGACTTAAGACCTCTCTTAAAAATGCAAATATCAATCATTATCTACTTTGCATACAATTTAGAATGAGTGATTATGAACTTAACTGTGACCATACGGCAGGAGTCACCATAGAGATAGAGAACTGCTGAATAAAAGTTTTAGGACATAAATATCTTCACTTCTTCTATCAGAAAACAAATGGGTTTTCCTAGAATGAGTTGCTTTAAGTTCAGGATAGCAGGAATATTATGAATGAGGAAACTAATATAGAAAGAAGTCTTTAGTAGACATTTAATCTGCCTAGTGCCGATGATACTGATAGTAACTATTTCTCTCACTTTATTAATGAGGATTTAAATTCATAATAAAATGTCTTACCTCATTTCTTTCAATTTCTAGTTTTATAATTTTAGACTTAACTCTTGTAGCTTTCTGGTTGTCATTTATCAGTTTTTTTTAAAGGCCCAGACTAATTTCTATTTACCAAAAAAATTCCTCATATCCTCTAGGTCAGCCCTGAGTATGAGTTCTCTGATGGGCTGCTTTAGGCTATTGGGACGAGGATCAGGACAGAGGTGCTCTGTGGTGGTGTTCCAGGGAGAGAAGAGGGGCAGAAAAAGTGAATTGATGTATATGTGAGACTCATTTTCATTTGCTTTGAGTTTTTCCTGGGCTCAGGCTTGGGTTGGGATATTTTTAAGCTTAGCTTTTAGATCTTATTTTATTATTGTTGGAAAAATTTGCATATTTCCAAATTAGAAAAGAAAGGACAAGGGGGAGTAGCAGATGAAAAAACTGGTCCAAGGGTAAAGACATTTTTTTTTTTTGTTAACATTTTATTTATTTATTTAACAGAAAGAGATCACAAATAGGCAGAAAGGCAGGCGGGGGGGGGGGG